>NC_041218.1:6426058-6502916 GCF_002837175.3 Physeter macrocephalus | reverse complement strand
ACACACACACACACAGACACACACACACACACAGACACACACACACACACAGACACACACACACACACAGACACACACACAGACACAGACACACACACACACACACACACACCTACTGTGGTGCTCAGCCCCCAGCCTGTTCCCAGCCTCTTCTGCTTTCAGGTCTTATCGTTTCTGAGGATTAGCACCTCTGTGGAGGAATTTGCTTCAGAGGTTAATTTATTCTGGACACTGGGCCATGATTTCCTTTTCCAAGAGAGGGAGGACACTTCAGGGAGCAGGCAGACTGTTAAGCTAGGGTGGTTAGAGATGGTTGCAAGGCCCCCTTTCCTGTAAATGTGACCCGCTGCCAGTGAGACACACTCACACAATGACAGGAACTTGAATTCCTACCTGGAGAACTATACTGGGGTTAACAAAGGGGAGTGTATTAACTCCAAAAGCCCTTGTTCTACTGCATTAAGATATATAAGGGCTTTTTTCTAGCCTTTCCCTAAAATCGTCTCCGCTCTTCCTACTAATACATTAGATCTTCGCTCACTGCGTGTCACCACAGCACTCATTACGCCTGTGAGTGGCTTTAGGGCTTTTCCGTCAGCTCAGCGTTGCTGGTTTTCCCCGTGAGGCCCCTCAGTGTTGGACTTTCCCATTGTCACCTCAGGACTTGTGCCTTCTGTTAATACACAAGTAGAGTGAAAAGAACACGGGTTGAGGTCAGAAGATAAAGACTGTGGACATCAGGCTGCCACTGATGACAGACTCATAAGGCCTCTGAGCATCATTTGTTCATGGTTAAAATTAGGGTTGTGGGGCTTCCCTGGTGGCGCAGTGGTTGAGAGCCCGCCTGCCGATGCAGGGGACGCGGGTTCGTGCCCCGGTCCGGGAAGATCCCACGTGCCGCGGAGCGGCTGGGCCCGTGAGCCATGGCCGCTGGGCCTGCGCGTCCGGAGCCTGTGCTCCGCAACGGGAGAGGCCACAACAGTGAGAGGCCCGCGTACCGCAAAAAAAAAAAAAACAAAAAAAACAATGGAGATAAGCGAATTTTCAAAAATATAAATTGCTTCATGGAGAAGGATAACTAGAAAAGTGGTAAAGCTGATGATGGTGACACTGTTGATATTATTTGCCTTCATCACCATCTTCTGCAACATGGTAATTTGGGGATTCCAAAGCCTGGAGAAAGCAATCCAAATTAGAAGAAATTTTTAGGAAATAGATAGAATACCACTGATCATGGAATGGGACATTGTAGAATGTGTTCCACGGCTCTGTGATGAGAACTCCCATACCTTGGTTTGGGACCAGGAACAGCCGTGGGAGAACTCTCTAGAACATCTGGCTTATCTTTTCATCCTCCTTTCTGCACTTCTGTTCCTGATGGCAACACCTCATCTCCCAATCTTCAGCCCTGAAAACCCAGAGCTCACAAGCTCTCTTTTGGTATCCTGGTTCCCAAAGAGAGAGGGCGTGGAAACCATTGTTAGGGCACCTGAGGTAGCCTTTCTAGAAAGAGATGGCTCTGGAAGAGAGAGGGAGCCTGGTCTGGAGGTCCTGAGGCTTTGATCAGAACAACTTGGATGTTGAGGCCAGGAACGGACCTTAATACATTATTTGAACCTCAGTTCAGGAAGTCCTGGGGACCTGGCGCCGTGAGAGGAGAGGAGGCCCGGGGGACTGTGTGGCAGGCAAGGGGTCCTGGTTAGACTGTCAGGTGGGAGGGATGGGGCGTGGGTGCAGTGGGGGCAGCCCAGAGAACAGGATCCACGCTCAAGACCAGCATTTCTCACCTTACAATTTTTTGCCCGCGGCTACTCTTTGTCGGCAAGTTTATATCTCATAAGGGACACTGAGGCCATGGTGTCAACACAAAACAGTCCTCATGAGCAAGGTGCTTCCTGCAGTAGTCAGTGTAAAGCCATGCCTCTGCTCAGAGACAGGACTGGCTCTGTCCATGCCACCCCATCCCTCCCCTTTCCATTTCATCCCATTTTATCGCATTCCTTCATACAGCTCTTCACCAGGCACCTTCTGTGTGTTCAGCTCTGTGTAGTGGTGTTTGTAAAAGAAGACCTCAGTCTAGGGGAGTGGATGAGTCTCATCCACAGGACATAAATACAGGATAAAATAAAGCAGCAATACATGTAAAGCCCCAGAATGCATGGAACAGAACTCAAGGGCTAGGGGAGGAGAACAGCAGGAAGCTGGCCCATATTACAGGGGACGGGCGGGCGAGGTGAAAAGGCAGCTGATGGTTCTTCAGGGAGCAGGGCCCTGCTGGCGGCTCTGAGAATCTCAGACTTGAATCCCCCTTCCCTTCCTTTCTGCACATCACCCTGCCCTGGCCCTGCAGGAGGGGCTGAAGGGAAAGCACCCCAGTTAGAACAGCTGTGAAGTTCAAGTCAGTGTTGTGTGAATAAACCAGGGCCTCCACCCCTTCCCACACTGTGTATGTCCTTGAACTACATCTAGGTCTTCTTCTAATTTATAAACTTCTCACTGAAATTTTAAAGATACATCTGAATTCAGGGAATTCGTGTTTTATCAGAAATCAGAGCAGAGTAGTTTGTAATTCCCCTAATGAATGAAACTATATTGAGAACTGAATAACAATGAAACAATCAAAACTTTTGGACTAAGCTACAGCAGTATTTAGAGGGAAATTCATAATCTTAAATACGTATACTTGAAAATAAAAGCAAAAGAATTAAAAAGGAGAGCAGAGTAAAACCAAAGAACACAGAAGAAAGGAGATAATAAAGAAAGGAACAGAAATTATTGAAATATAAAAGAGCACAAATGAGCATATCAAAATTTAAAAACTAAAGCTGATTCTTTAGAATGACTAATAAAGTTCTGCTAATACAGATCAAAATAAAAAAGAGAGTGAACACAATAAAAATACTAAGCATTAAAAAAAAGAATGTAACTATATATTCAAAGGAGATTTTAAAAATTTTAAGAGAATTCCATGAATAAATTTATGCCAATAAATTTGAAAATATAGATGAATGGATAATAAAAAAAGATAAATAAATAAACTATAGAATTTCAAGTAACAAAGAAAACAATGGCATTATTAATCCCATGGGAAGAAATACTTTCTTGCTATTTCCCAAACTGTATCCTTTAAATATTTGATTCCTTTAAAATGTTTTAGGAATATAGACCTACTGTAAACAAGACCAATGTGTTAAGAACCCTACCAGAGACTACGCATCCATAGTCAACAATTACTTTATTTTAACAAGGTTTTGTTTTGTTTTGTCAGATTATTACCAACACTCAAATCTGTCCCCTTTCAGCTAAGGCACGCGATCTAACCCTCTTTCCCCTTCTCACAATACATCTGGAACTCTTCCGGTAGCACACACCTTAGAGTGAGGGATGTCAAAAGAGAATTAGTCTGTTTATTTTATGGCTACCTCTTACAGCTTTACCATTGACCCTAATCAGCAGACTGGGGCATTTTTGAAACCTAAAATTCATTCCCAGGTCAAGCTGTGATCCCAGAAAGCAGTCAAAAGTTTTACTGCAGGCACACCGCAGGCTTGGCATGACAAGACTCCTACACAGGTATATTGTACTGGTCATATCTGAGAGCCCCTGATGCCTGTGGCTGGACCTTGGGTTGGAGGTGGCGCTGCTCAGATCGGACCAGGCAGAGAGGGATCCAGGAGACAAATTCCCTCATCTAGTTCTCTAGCTCCCACAGATCCTCTGCTGGCCGCCCCACTGGTGGGGCCCGAGAGAGAGACAGAGAACAATGGAGCCCACTGATGTGGTCCCCGGCAGGGCCAAAGAAGGACCGAAAAGGGAAGAGAGTGGATCTGCAGGGGGAACTGGAACATTTCTGACACAGAGCTATTTGAATTTATAGGCAGGAGAATTTTAAGTTGGCACCTAGCAAAGGAAAGCGGAGAAAAATAGGAGACTTGGGCAATTGTTTTTTGAAATGGGCCTTTGGAATTATTGTTTATTGGAGGATATTACAAATGTTATTATTTGTTCATTTGTTGAATGAACAATATACTGAAATAGATCAAAGGATCTATAGTAAAAAGTAAGTTTCCTCTCACCCTGATCCCCAGAATCTGAAGTTCTTTTCTCCAGCGGCCACTGCAGTGGCCAGTATTTAAAGATATATTTTGTATATATGCATAAACAAACATACATCTTGTACTAGTTATCCACTGCTGTGTAACAAATTACCCCAAAACTTAGTAGCTTGAAACAACAAACATTTATCAACTCATCTCTCAGAAACCAGAGAACAACGCTGCTGGGGTAACTGGATAATTTACTGACAGTTACGAAATGCTCACAAGGGGCCTGTGTAATGTGCTTCACAGGTAGTGTCAACACTCAATACGGGATGCGTTTCGGCCTTCAAATTCCTTCCATTTGAGTCTTAAGACCATGCCCAGTGAACAAGGGCTCAAACTTAGCAATTTTGTAATTTCTTAAATTTGTTGGTGTTTGTAGGGGGGGCAGGCATGGAGAGTGCTTGGGAGTGAGCTGGAGAGATGCTTCACTAACCATAGTAAATTGCAAAAAAATAGTTACTTCTTGAACAAATGAAATACTTTTAAAAGCAAATTCATATCTCCATCATGTTTATGGCTAAAAATATTGTTTGGGGCCTCCTCCCTAACATTTCTTAGTTTTTCTTCGTATTCCATCTTTAGTAATTTAATTTTTCTCTCTTTTTCCTGCATACTCTTCTTGCATGCCTGAGCACACTCCTCTCCCACTTTTTGGATTTCTATTTCTAACTGATCAGCGTAGATTTTCTTCAAGACTTCCTTCCGCTTTCTCAGCTCTTCCTCTGTGTCCTTGTATATGGCGTCGGAAAAGTGAGCCCCCTGGTTGTTCTGCACCATCTCCTCTATCAGCTCCACCAGCTCCCGCACCTGAGCTTCCTTCTCAGCCTGCTCTGTACTCCTGTTACTGAAGGTACAGCAGCGGTCTCCACACTCCTTGAGGATGCTTCGCAGCTTTACATCTGCACCCCGCACAAAGTCGCTTAAGCTGTGGTCCTCCAGTTCATCTTCGCGAGTGAACAAGGTGATCATGTGCTTCATGGCAGCTTCCCCAAACACAGCCTTGATCAACGCCGCGGTTTTCTGCTCTTCCTTCGTGTAGCGGCCCAGCTGCACGACCAAGACGCTGGCGTGAGGCCCGGGGCAGGAGGCGAGGACACAGCGTCTGATTTCCTTGCACAAGGTGCTCAGGCTCTCTTCGTTGTCGAAGAGCCCTGGGGTGTCAACACCGAGAAGGTCTCTCCCCTTCCATTTCCGGGATGCTTTCTGACAAGTTTTGGTAACAGCTTCGGCAGAAATCCTAAAGTCAAACACTTTTTCCCCCAAAGATGGTGTTTCCTGTGGCACTTTTCCCACTTCCAGTCTTCCCGACAAGCAGGATCCTCAGAGCTTTGTCCTGGGATTGTGCCATGTCCACATCAGAGGCTGTGTCCACATCAGCTGTGTCCACATCAGAGGCTGCGGATTGTAGGCAACTCAGCTATGGTTCACAAAGGAACGAAAAAATGTATTTAGGTAAAGTTGAAACCATTCCCAACCCTTCCTTATTTCTTACTCACCTGTATATATAAATCATTCCAAGTTTTCTAAGTCAGGTGAAGTTATATTTTACGTAGGATACTCTCCCTGATATCTTCTACTTACCATTCTAGTTCCCATCGCATCCGCTCTTGTGTTGCTGTGATGAAAGCAGCGCTTGCCCTGTTAAAATCTGGGTTGTTTTTAAACTGCTTTTTTCCATTTAACAAAATAATATACATTTTGTTGTAGAACAGGTCCAAGTTTGTTTAGGGTATCAAATGTGAGGAATCCCGGTGGAAGCAGTTAGCATCCCATCCTATGCAAGAATGCTCATTAAAAAGCACGATCAGGGACTTCCCTGGTTGTCCAGTGGTTAAGAATCCGCCTTCCAAGGCAGGGGACACGGGTTCGATCCCTGGTCTGGGAACTAAGATCCCACATGCCGAGGGGCAACTAAGCCTGTGCGCCACGACTACCGATCCCATGCGCTCTCCACAACTAGAGAGAAGCCCGCACTCCGCAGCAAAGATCCCTCGTGCCATAACAAAGGCCCGACGCAGCCAAAAATAAAACAAATAAATGAATAAATATTTTTTTTTTTTAAAAAAGCCCAACAATCTGGACACAAACGGAAAGAAAGTGTGGATGGAGGAGCCAGCAAAACAGCCCCACTACGGGGACTCTCAACCCGGAAGGAAAACAACCGTTTGGTGAGACATGTGAAAACTGTCCTGAAATTTGTGTATGCCACACAGAGCTAAATTAATCTGATTTTCTTACACTGCACAGAAAAAGGAAGATACATTTGATGTTCTTATTCTAAAAATACTCTAATATTTAGAAACAGTAGTGGGTCCCTTACGATCTATAGTAACATAAAGTGTTTCGGGTGGGTTGATGGTTATCTGGCTTGATATTTTAGATGATAATCCTGCATCGGCTGAGAAAATACATTGGCTAATGTCTAAATTTTAAATTACGTACATCTATCGTAGGTAAATAGAGCTTATAAATATTGACTCCATTAGAGACATAAAGGTGAAGTAGACCAGCGATCATGGAAGAATGGACAGAGAAAGTGGTCGAAGTGCTCCCCACAAAACATCGTCAGTCCCAGATGGCTTCACAGGGGAATTCTATTAAACCTGCAGCGATCAGAGAATCCCAGTTTTACTTAAATTATCCCAGAATATAGGGAAATAAGGTAAACCTTCAAATTCTTTCCAAGTAAATGTAACTTTGAGCTGCAACTCTGACAAAGATTCTACCAAAAAACTACAGATGAATCACATTTATGAATATCAATACAAAATCCTAGTAAAGTATTAGCAAAAACAGAATCTGAAACATTTTTAAAAGGGTTACGGTATAACCAAGGGGGATTTACTCTAGAAAACTAAAGAGAGTGGGGATTTCATTAAGAGGATAATTATTAACGGAACTCACCAACAGCCATTCTCAGTAAAAAATTCTGTAAAATATGAATTGACACATACTTTCTTATCTATTTCTCTACTTATCCTGAAAGCCAGCAACTTACTTAATGGGGAAATACTTTCTCACTAAAACTAAAACCATCTTCAACTCACTTTCCCTTGGTATTTGACAAATCAGTCAATGCAAAGAGAAGAAAAAGAAATTATAGGAATGAGAATTAGAAAAAGAACAGCAGGGAAGGCCAGATAGTACACAATATTGTACAGCCCCTTAGAGTATTGGTGCATAAATAGAAAGACCAGTGGGAAAATCAGAAAATCTAGAGAAACGCTCATTTGCATAGGGAAATTTAGTATATAATAAAGGCAACATCCCATATCAGGGGAGAGCATATGGACATTATAATGAGAAGTATTGAAATAACTGAATAATCACTTGAAAAAGTGTTAAAATTGGATTCATTCCTCATACCAACCCAAGAAGTATTCCAAATGCATCAGATATTTGTTAAAATATTAAACTATGAACTATTAGAAGAAAACAGAAAAATTCTTTCAAAACCTGAGAGCGAGGAAAACTTTTCTAAATTGAACTCAAAATACAGAGGCATATCTGCTCTGTAAACACATTCGTAGCAATCAGTTTTTTTCAATGATTAATGTAATAATAAAATATTCTAAACAGATCAGTAGAAAGAATTTTGCCTCTGCTCATATTTATCAGCTAGAAATAATTAACTAAGGCAAATTAATTCTTATCAAAAATGATAGGATTTGTACCTGCATATCCAATATATTGAGTGCAACTCAGAATTATTATTATTATTATTTATTGCAGTACGCGGGCCTCTCACCGTTGTGGCCTCTCCCGTTGCGGAGCACAGGCTCCGGACGCGCAGGCTCAGCGGCCATGGCTCACGGGCCCAGCCGCTCCGCGACACGTGGGATCTTCCCGGACCGGGGCACGAACCCGTGTCCCCTGCATCGGCACGCGGACTCTCAACCACTGCGCCACCAGGGAAGCCCAGAATTATTTTTAATGTATTGCATTAGAAGGGAGTAATAAGGCCTTAGGACTCCAAGTACAGCTTAATTTGTAACAATTTTCTCTTTTCACTTCAAGCTTTGTCACTGGACTAATATATTTGGTTCCTTATTACTCAGCGATTTCACAATTACCAGGAAAATAAGTTAATTCTTTGTAGTTTAAAACAACAACAAAATACAGATGCAATATGGAATCCAATTGATAAATTTGACTTCCAGATTCCAGTTACATGTCAGGAACTTGGAAGTCACTACTCCATCCTAAGAACAAGTGAAAAGCTGAACAGACTGAAAAAGCAACTCTTCTTAAATCCTTAAGAGATCGCTCTGAGGACACAGAGCAAACTGCTGCCCCCAAGACTGGAGAACAGACAGGCAAATAAATGCAGGGAGTCCTGGCTTTGCAGAGCAGAGACTCACCATGGGCAGCAGGGCTGGGCAGGAAGCCCTGAACGGTGATTGACGAATTGCTCGATGGTCAGCGTGGAGTTAAAACTCTAGAGGGACCCAGTCATGGGGGGCATCCCCACACTTTTGTGAGTTTCACTTCTAAGAGCTCCACCAGGTTCTCACAGTAAATATCGGGAAGAAAAATCCCCTGTTGCTTCCTGCAGGGGGTGGGGCAAAGGAACCATTTTGAAATAGAGCAGAGCATCTTGTTCTTCTCAACAAGGCCTGCCCTCAGGGGAAACCAGTGAACCAGAGCCTAACCTTCAGGGGTTTTATCAGAGCCTAACTAACCTGGAGGAAGAGAAATCTACAACTACAGTCAGCGCTAAGCCTTTCATGTAGGAAAAGGGAAATAACCACCTCCAGACCACTGGAACCCTACTGTCCCACCTACGTGGGGAGAAAAAAACTGAAAAACACTTGTGAGGTTCACAGTCCAGAGGCAAAGGCTCACTAGAACTGAGATATAATCATAGGACTATAGAATACTTCTCCTCCCCCACCCCATCACCCCATTCATTACTAAAGGCTTCTTTACAGCAGTTCTTGTTCATGTCCAGCTAACAAGAAAAATTACAAGGCGTACTAAAGAGCCAAAAACATAATTTGAAGAGACAGAGCAAGCATCAGAACCAGACACGGTAGGTGTCGACTGAACAAAAATGCACAGCCTAAAAGTTGAGAATTCTGTTTCATTTGAGGAATTACTGAGGACTCTAGCTGGGGAGACAGCCTCTCAGTTCTGAGGAACTGTTCCAAAGAGGTAGTGGAGCAGCCAGGAGATATAGGAGTTTTTGTTGAAAACAAAACAAAACAAAACAAATATGTTGTCAAACATCAAAAGGTTACTGCTAGTCACACAAAAACCAGACATCTCAAGTTAATGATGTAGTGCTCTTCTATGTCTGGGAAGATGCAAGAGTCTGGGCTCACTGAAACCATTCCTTTGATATGCATCTTAGCTATCTAGGGCCAGTATCCTGCTTTCCTCTATTCTGAATTCCCCTCAGGGCCCACTGTCCGGGGGCTGCAATGCTGATGGCTTGATGGGCAACATTCATGTTTACTGAAATGGCAGGCAAGATTGTTTTGTCCGCACAGGAATCTTGGTATTATTAAACCAGGAGTTTAAAACAACTAAGATGAACATGTGTGGACTCTAATGTAGGAACAGATGAGCCATGTAGCAGAGACATGGAAATCCTAAGAAAGAACCAAAAGTTAAATGCTTGAGATCAAAAGCGACGTAACAGAAAAGAAGAATGCCTGTGATGGGCTAATTAGACGAATCAGATTATAGTTTTCAGGACCAGTTTCTACTCAAAGAAACCAGGGATTCTTGGAGAAATGACTGATTCAAAGTCTGAGGCAGGAAAGGCATGAAATGACCTGGGATCATCTTACAGGACATTTTTTTTTTTTCCATCCTGATTCAAACAAACTAAACTGTAAGTAAATTATGAGATAATCCTTGAAATCTGAACTCTAATGAGCGGATATTTGATAAAATTAAAGATTTATAGTACTTTGATAGTGTGGTTATGTTTTTAAAAAATCATCTTTCTGTTTTAGATATGCATACTAAAATATTTACAGCTAAAATGATACAATGTCTAGTACTTGCTTCAAAATAATCCAGGGCTGGGATATACAGGAAACATGAATGGTCAGGAGTTGATATTTGTCAAAGCTTGGTGATGGATATATGGGTGTTTATTATACTGTTCTTCTGTAAATGTCTGAAATGTTCTATAGCAAAAGCTTTAAGATGTATGTATGCCTTTGCAACCACTACTGAGTATATACTATATTCCAGACACTCTGATATGCATGTTTCATAGGAATATTTACTCCTTATAAATACTCTAGGGTGAAGGTAGTATTATTATTCTAATGTTATAGGTAAGGAAACTGTGGTTCAAAAGTACGGAGAAACTTGCCCAAGGTCGTGGTGCTAAAAGGTACTGGGCTGAACAGGGATTTGAGTCAAAGGCTGTCGGACCACGCTGCTCACTCTTACGCACTGCACACCACGGCCTCTTCTTGTTCCTTCTCGGACCCATCATTCTACACTTTACATCAGGTCAGAGGCGGATCAGGGGAAAATAGTCCACACTCTTTCCCGAATGGTGAACTGTCAGCAAGCCTGTCATTAGGGAAGGCAAGGAGGAGGGCTCACATTTCACAGATCGTTTTTCTCTCTCTTCCTTCTTGGGAAGCCGAAGGTGGGAGTCGGAGTCAGGGGGAAAAAAAATTTAAAAATGTTGTTACAAGTGGTTCTTGGAAGATCTAGAGGACCTCCAGGTGAAAGAAAGGCTGCAAATGAAAAAGGCATGTGCTTCAGAAAAGAACGAACTTACACTGTGAGTCCAGATCCACCACTTCTAGAAAATTCCTTCAGCTCCCTGAGGTTCATTTCCCTCTGCTATGAAAAGGGACAATAAAACCAATCTTGCAGGGTTACCATGAGGCTTTCGTAGGATAGAAATCTCTATAAAGATCTCTTGGGCTTCCCTGGTGGCGCAGCGGTTGAGAGTCCGCCTGCCGATGCAGGGGACGCGGGTTCGTGCCCCGGTCTGGGAGGATCCCACGTGCCGCGGAGCGGCTGGGCCCGTGAGCCGTGGCCGCTGAGTCTGCGCGTCCGGAGCCTGTGCTCCGCGACGGGAGAGGCCACAACAGAGGGAGGCCCGCGTACCACAAAAAACAAAAAAACAAAAAAACAAAACAAAAAAAAAAGATCTCTTACGTTGCCTAGAGCATGGCAGCCACTCAATAAAAAGGTAGTGCTACAAGAAAACTATCTGAACTGGCATTTGCTTTCATTTAAAGAAAAGTGTGTTTGCTCCTTCTGAAAGCTCTGACCACAGAAGCTTGGATTGGGTGCAGCCGATGAAGACAACATTTTGTAGTTAAACAGAAAAAGAAAGTGTTGCCTGGTAATTTGATTGGTACTTCAGGGTTGCCTCGCTGAAACCTTTACCTCCATGCACCTGCTGTACTACTGAGATTCCCAAAATCTTAGTCATTGCTTTGGATTTTAGTGTTGGCTCCGGAAAACCTTGTGAAATGGCCCCAATTTTTAAAAACACAACTATAGCTGATTTACAATGTTGTGTTAGTTTCAGGTGTATACCAAATTGATATATATCTCAGATTTTCAGATTCTTTTCCATTATAGGTGGTTATAAGATACTGAATAGAGTTCCCTGTGCTATACAGTAGGTCCTTGTTGTTTATCTATTTTATAGGTAGTAGTTTGTACCTGCTAAACCCAAACTGCTAATTTATCCCTCCCCCCCATCCCCTCTGGTAACTCTGTTTTCTTTGCCTGTGAGTCTATATCCATTTTGTAAATAAGTTCAATTGTATTTTAGATTCCACACATAATTGATATCATATAATATTCGTCTTTCTGTGACTTACTTCACTTAATATGATAATCTCTAGGTCCATCCACGCTGCTGCAAAGGACATCATTTCATTCTTTTTTATGGTTAAGTAATATTCCACTGTGTATATATATAAAAAATATATATATATATATATATATATACCACATCGTCTTTATCCATTCATCTGTCGGTGAACATTTAGGTTGCTTCCATGTCTTGGTTATTGTAAAAAGATTCATGCACCCCAATGTTTATAGTGCTGTTATAAACATTGGGGTGCATGAATCTTTTCAAATTAGAGTTTTTGTCTTTTCCAGATATATGCCCAGGAGTGGGATTGCAGAATTTTATGATAACCCCATTTTTAGTTTTTTGAGGAACCTCCATACTGTTTTTCCATAGTGGCTGCACCAATTTAGATTACCATGAACAGTGTAGGAGGGTTCCCTTTTCTCCACACGCTCTCCAGCATTTGTTACTTGTAGACATTTTGGTGATGCTGAGACGGCCCAAATTTTGCTCCTCAGTATAGTATATGCTCTGGTCTGCTACTGAGATCCACCCCCACCGCCATTTCAGGACTGGAGCCCCCAGTCTCCCAGCTGATAGGAGTAGGAGTGTTGATGGTGGGTAACTCACAGCTGACCCCCTCCCCATAACCTTGAGGCATCCCCTCAGGATTACTCTCAGCTGAAGAGGTTCAGCTCCTCCAAGAACGTCCCCCCATCCCAGGGCAGTCACATCTTCTGACTGGTCGATGTAGAGGTATAAAGGCCCCAGTTTGGGACAGCTCTGTGCCACCATCGTAGCTCCAGCTCCTGGTAAGTTTGTCCGAGGCCTCTGCCGTGACTCATCGTAGCCCAGTGTCTCCTTCTGCGCAGTCCTGCTTCCTTCACTCTCCCACGGGTTTTGATCCCAAGAGCACTCCTGAATGAATTTCACGCCTGCACATTTTCATCTCAGAATCTGCTCCTGGTGAACTCAGCCAGTGATTCCCATTGAAGCACACAGTGTAATCTTCCTCTCTTAGTTGGGTGGGAAGTGGGGAAGAATTGAGGAGAAGGGATCCTGGCTTAGCAGCGGGGGCACCCAGGTTGTGGAACGTAGGGCTCGGGGCATTTCCCGGTGACTCCATCATACGGGATTGTTTTAGTCCTCTGGAAGCTGGCTATACTTACAGGTATATTTTCATCTGTACTTTAGAACCAACTTCCCTAACCAGTATAAAAAAAGAAAATTACAAGGACCTTTAAAAAAATCGGCATTGAATTAAATGCATCAGTACACCTAGGAAGCATGTACTGACATTTTCATGATAGTGTTCTTTCCAGGCATGTTTCATACACTTGCATTTTCTGGTCTATGATCTTGTGTGTGTTCATTAGTCACTTTCTTCTTTTTGTTTTCAATTTTAAGTTTTTGTGCAGTATAGTATTTTTAAAAAATATTTATTTATTTTCCTTATTTTTTGGGGGGTTCTGCTGCATCAGGTCTTAGTTGCAGCACTCAGGATCTTTGTTGTGGCATGCAGGATCTTTTCATCACAGTGCACAATCTGCTTGGGTTTCTCTCTAGTTGCAGTGCAGTCTTCTCTCTAGTGGCGTGCGGGTTTTCTCTCTCTAGTTGTAGCGCGCGGGCTCCGGGGCACACGGGCCCTGTAGTCTGCGGCATGCAGTCTCTCTCGTGTGGTGCGCGAGCTCAGTAGTTGTGGTGCACCGGCTTAGTTGTCCCACGGCACGTGGGATCTTAGTTCCCCGACCAGAGATGGAGCCCGTGTCCCCTGCATTGGAAAGTGGATTCTTTACCACTGGACCACCAGGAAGGTCCCCGCAGTATAGTATTAATAGAGGAAAGGGCTCATATATGTTTACAGCTCACTAAATTGTCAGTTGTCACAAACTGAACACATCCAAGTAACAAGCACTCAGCTAAAGACGCAGAATGTTGTTGGCACCCCAAAGCAGGAGTCCTCAACCCCCGGGCGGTGGACCGGTACCGGTCCACAGCCTGTTAGGAACCGGGCGGCACAGCAGGAGGTGAGCAGCGGGCGAGCGAGCGAAGCTTCACCTGCCGCTCCCCCTCGCTCCCCATTGCTTGCATTACCGCCTGAACCATCCCCCCATCCAATGGCATTACTGCCTGAACCAGCACCCCACCCCCTCCCTGTCCGTGCAAAAATTATCTTCCATGACACCGGTCCCCGTTACCAAAAAGGTTGGGGACCGCTGTCCCAAAGGCCCCCCTTATGCCCTGTAGGGGTGATCTCTGGCTGAACTTGTAATAGCTTAGATTCGTTTTAGCTGTTCTTGTACTTCATATCAATGAAATCCTGCACTATGTATTATTTTGTATCTGACTTTTTTTTTGCTTGCCATTATGTTTTGAGATGTATCTCTATTGTTACATGTATCAATAAATTGTGCATTTTCGTTCCTATATACTATTCCATTGCCTGAATATAACCCAATATACATGATTTATAATATGAAGATATAATTTATATAAATAACCCCATTAATTTGGACCATACTGTGTTTGCTTTTTCATTTTAAAACCATTTTTTCAGCTATTTTATTTTCCAGGCTTTATTGGACTATAATTGACAAATTATAATTATATGTACTGAAGGTATACAACTTGATGATTTGCTATATACATTGTGGAACAGTCACCACAATCAAACTAATTAACATATCCACCACCCCACGTAGTTACCATAGTCCTTTCTTTCTTTCTTTTTTGTGTTGAGGGCATTTACACTGTTTCCAGTTTTTGCTATTCTGTGTATCCTGCTATAAATATTGTAGACATTACCTTTTGTTGGCACACACACACATTACTGTTGGATACGCACCTTGGGGTAGAATGGTGACGGTTGACTATGTGTATGTGATATTCAGGTTTCCGAGATACTCCACAGAGTTTTCCAAAGTGGTTCTACTAATATACATTTTCACTAAATGGGGGAGATTTCTGTTTGCTTCATACCCTCAGAAGTTTCTCAAAGTTTTCTTTATTAGATGTTTTTTACACAATTTTAAAGTTTATTCTCAGGCTTTTTATTTTTGTTGTTGTTTTTAAAGTCATAAGTTATACATAATTGGCTATTGTTTGTATATTAGACAGTTTTTATGGTTTTTATTTAATTTTGCATCCATCAATTTACTAAATTCTCCTACTGTTTGTAGTAGTTTATCAGTTTATTCTCTTGATTCTTCCCAGATATATAATCATAGCATCTACAACTAATGATAATTTCACATCCACCTTTACATTTTTTATACATACAGCTTCTTTGTCTTTTATGGTTTCAGTATATATTTCCACTAGAAAAAAGTTTAAAATAGTGTTAGTGAACATTTTAATCCTCCAAACCACCATTAAACTTCCAAAATCTTTATCAAAATCTTTTTGTCAATAGAATACACTCCCTGAGAAATCGTTTGGTTCCAGCTCTTTACAGTAGTTCCAGGAAAGAAAGGTGGGAATGAAGTATTCAAGTAACTGGAAAAAGTTCTTCAAAGCCAGAGCATAGAAGGAAAGAAAGATCCTGTGATAAAATGAGGTGGGAAATGTGGGAAGTGACCATACTTGGCCTGAATCACCTAAAGGGGGAGAAGAGGAGGAAAAGCTTAAAAAAAAAAATGTGATGCTCACAGCCCAGGAACACAGACCCACTGTAAGAGTGAGATTCAGTCCCAACAGGATGCTTCCCCTCCTTCACTCCCTACGCCACATCAGCAGGAGTCCAGTACGAAAACAGTGAATTAAAGCTGAGAGAACCGCAAGGCACAAGCTCTATTTAAGAAGGGGTTTTAGGGAAACCCACAGACAATGGGGGAGACAAAACAAGGGCACTAGAGGAAACTGAAGCCTCTAGCACCTACGGCTACAACAGACATTAAACACAGCTCATAGCCAGATCAACATCAAATCTCACACCATAGGCCTATTCACCTCAGTTCCTAATATCTGACATATCGTGTCTGGCTTTCAACAACATTACAGGGCGTGCTGAAAGGCAGGAGAAAACACACAAAGCAAACATTAGAACCAGACTCAGATGTGACACAGATTTTGGAATTTTCAGACACAGAATGTGTGTGTGTGTGTGTGTCTGTGTCTGTGTGTGTGTGTGTGTGTGTGTGTGTGTAGCGTGTGTGTGTGTGTGTGTACACACACGCATGTAGAGAGACTTATAAAGAATTGGCTGGTGTAGCTCCTGGTCCATGGGATTATGGAGCTGATGAGTCCCAAGATGTAGGGTCAGCAAGCTGGAGACCCTGGACAGCCAGTGGAGTGGCTAAAGGAGGAGCTTGGGGGAGGAAGAGAGACAATGAATATCTGTCCTGACCCGGAAGGCAGAGGATGTCTGCAGGAAGTGGGTAATTCTCAAAAGAGGGAGGAAATCAGTAAAAAATCATTCTCCTGGCACAACATTTTCTGAGAGATGGGCTGCTTTGTCTTAAGCCTCTGAGTTCTAGCTGTGCTAGTTCGAAATACAAATAACAGCAACACGTGAGTTCTTGGCCCTGTGCTGTTGTCAGGGCTGCAGAGGAAATGCAGGCGCCAGAGCTTTCTGAGTCTGGAGGCCCGGCCGGGGTGTTCCTACCACTTCCTCCTCCCCCACCTCACAGTTCACGGCTGCGCTTTCAAGGGCAGTTCTTGAGCTGAGCTTTCAGATCACATTTTGCTGAAAAACTATAAGCTATGTCCTCTATCTATTCATACGCCTGGGACACTTTCTTTTACCTTCTCCATTCAGCCTGCAACGTGGCAGCTCTAAAAGGGGAAACAAAGAATGCACGAGGGCCGGCGACCCCGGGAGACACAGGCCATGGCCATTCCTCCAGCCCAGGGGGCAGCGGGGCGGTAAGTCCGAGAGTGTGGGGACTGTGTCTGTGTGGGATGTGTATTTGTGTTTGTGTGAGTGTCGTGTTTGAGAGTGTGTAGTGGGGATGGTGCGGGTAGTGTGTTTGTGTGTATGTGTGTGTTGTATATGTCTCTGTGTGTAGGTGAGTGTATGCATGTTTTCTGTGCGTGTTATGTTTGTGTGTGTGTTGTAGGTATGTTTATACGTTTGTGAGTATATGTGTGTGAGTGGTGTGTGTGTCTTATGTTCGTGTTTATATGTGTTTGTGTGTTGTGTTTGTGAATATATATGTTCATGTGTGTTGTGTAGGTATGTGTGTCCGTACTTTTGTGTGTGTGTAAGTAGTGTGTGTGTGTGTGTGTGTGTGTGTGTGCGCGCGCGCGTGCCTGAGGTACAATAAGAGGAGGCAGGGCTAAGAAGTCAGGAGAACTTTGTAACCTTTGTGCTCTGCCTGGAACTCACTGCTCACTCCTGGGCAAGACGCTTCTGTGAGTTTCACTGTTTTCCTGAGAAACCTCACAAAGGTGACGTATCTGTTCCGTGTTGGAGACAAACACTGTGGCACGTGGCACACATGTGATGCCCTGTCAGGCAGGGTGTAGGCTGAGGCGGCCAGGGGCCGGGCAGACGTGCTGTCTGGGCGCGAAGGTGGAGCGCAGGGTCTGCCTCACCCACCTGCCCTGGTCCCGGCCCGGCCTGTATCTTCTTCTCACCGCCCTTCTCTCTAGAGAAGGAAGGAGGTTTCCTGGGTGAAGTGCTCCTCCATTTCCACCAATGATGTAAGGGCACCAAGGACAAAGAGATTGAGGGATCTCCAGTTTGCAAAGACGGGGGGTGGGGTGGGGGCGGGCCCCTCTGAGAGGTAAAAGCCTGCGTCCTCACAAGAATGCGGCTGAACAGGGCCGGGTGAAGATGTTCACCTGGCCTGGTCACTCTCCCTGGAAAGTCACCAAACCTCCCGGGCTGGGTCCACTCTCAGCTGACATCACTGAACCCCCAGTCCTGCGGCCACAGCCCTGCAGGTCCCCCGCCAGCCCCTGGGATCGGGCGAGGACTGAGGTGGTGGGCCAGGTGAGCAGAGAGCCTTAGCCCCCCAGGGATGCTGCGGCGACGGGAAAGCTGTGTCTATGGACGTTCCCCCGGAGTTACCATCCCCTTCAACTCAGAGCCTCCATCTGGAGAATGTCATCTGACTGTGACTGTCTCTGAGTGTCCTACACCTTCCAGAAAAAAAGTCATGGGGCCACACGGTTCCCTCCCCATCCCACAGAGAATACCAAGCACATACAACACGATGGGCTCCTGAAACAGGGACCCGTGTTGGTCTGCAGGGTAGCACGGATCGAAGGCAGGATACGCCGCTCTCTCCTCAGGATGACGCGAGTCCCTGGGTGGGTGACACGGCCCTCCTTCGCAAAGAGGACTAGGAATCGCTCTACAGAAGGTCAAAAAATGTGTTGGAATCTTCTACAGGGAAGAGGTGTCACGAACATGTAGTTGTGGCCCAGCCTTCACACCTCCAGGGACGCCGAGGCCCAGGCAGCGCGACCACCTGGTTGCTGGCCTGGGGGGGAGCGCCGAGTCCCCCGGGCCCCCGGCAGGACCGGGACTGGGCCCCACGTGGAGAGGGAGCCCGTCCGAGTCTGCCGTCCTCCTCACCGCCCAGCTCTTGGCCTCTGCGGCCCTTGCTGCCATGCCCTCCCCACAGATCATTCTGGCCCCAAGAGCCCCTCACCAGCCCCTCCAGCAACCTCCTGCTCACGTCCCCCAGGCACGCTGGCCACTGCTCCCAGGACAGTATCTGTCGGGACACATCCCTGATCCTTTCTCTCCATCACAGAATCACCCCAAAATGGAGACCACAGTGCAGGGGGAGAAAGGAGGAGACAGGGTCCCTAAAGGATGTAGAGGGTGTCTTAGACTCCCCCCCCCACCCCGTCTCTCCCTCCCAAACCAATGCAAACAACTTCCCTTTGGCAAGAGAGAGGCAAAAGTCAGGTGCCTCTTAAAACTCGGTGGAAAAATCAGTAAGACATACGATTATTTTTTTAGGAGGAAGGAGATTATGATGAACTCTTTCTCCCGGAGAATCCCGAGGAAGGCCTGTCTCAGGATCCTACACAAGACGGGTCAGGAGGTAAAACATCTTTCCAGCAGACATAAACCTGAGAGAGGCATGGCCGGGGGACCTGTGGGGTGCAGGGGGTGCGCTGGGAGAGGCAACAGGAGTGTTCCGCCTGTCAGAGATTTCCCCCTCCGGTGGCCATCGGAGGGCGTTTGGGTTGGGCCTCTCTTCAACCCGGCCAGGCAGGAGGGAGAGGCCCCCGAGGGGCGCAGTGGGCCGAAGGGGCGAGGGGGAGCAGCGACCACCCCTCTGCGGTGTCTCAGGAAGGGTGTGCTGAGTGGGGGTGAAAAATGACTCGCCCCAGGCCTCCGTGTGGGCATCTTGCCGACTCAGGTGTGCGAGCTCTCAGGGTCAGGTGGGCTGCAAAGCACTAGTGGACAAGCAGGACGCGCTCAGGCGCCCCCAGCACCAGGCTCCGTCTTCCCGAGGGGCTCCCTCCCCTTGGGAGGGAGCGCTGTTGCATCAGGGTCAGGGGCTTAACTTTCATGGGCTCAACTTCACCATCTAGCCTGAGGAAACAGAATTCAGGAATATAGGAATGCCGGAAATCCATCCACTTTCCTGGCCAGAGGAATTGATTTGTGATTCATCATGCATTTCAACACGACTGATTTTTTTTTTTAACCATGTGAACTTCAGTGACCTGAGCCATGGAGAGAAAGCCATATTAATAAGCTGCATAGGAAAATTACAATACAAGGGCCGACACCTGATTTCCCCTTGTTTTGCGGCAATCGAGATTAAGCATTACTTTTAAAATCTGGCTTTAAAGGCCAATGGCGTGGGCGCCTCCAGGCTTGCCCAGACGGGAGACCCCTGTCTCCCTCCAGCTTCACATTGGAGGGGGGAGATGAACACTGCACCTTCCCTGCTTCTGTGAAACTCCCACCCGTTCACTCGAATTCCTTTCAAGCCACCTGAGGGAAGCTGGAGGGAGCCAATATCATCCAGTCAGAACTGGTCGGTGGGTCAGCCAGCCAAGGGAGAAAGGCAGCAGAAACACGTTGCTGGGAGATTTGGAAGAAGGCGGCGCCAATCCTACTTTCAGGAGGCCGGGGCTCTGTCACCGAGACACATCAATGTCTTCAACGTGGAACAGACCTGGAAGCCGGCTGGGGTTTGGCTCTTCTCTACGTGCTCTGGCTCCTGGGACCTGCGAGGCCGCGAGAAGGGAATTCCCTTCCTGCACTCCAGCTCCGGTCATTTCTAAAAAGTCTGGACGTTGGGTTCCTAAGTATTAGATCGGCGTGACAAAGCTTCTCTCAGCTGATGGTTCTGACGTTCTGCTGGGTGAGAATGTCCAGCCCCAGCTCCAAGGATGTAGCTTAAGAATGTGACCCCAGCGTGCAGCTGTGCTGCGGAACCGGGGGTCGGGCTGAAAAGAGCCCACCCTCACGACACTCCTCGCTGGGAAAACTAAAGGTGCTGTGACGTGGTCGATCACGTCAGCGAGAGGACCGGCACAGAGGCTGCGTGCTTTCAATTTCCCCACTCTTCCTGAGAAGGGTCTCCAATCAGAGGTACTCGAGGAAGTTCAGGGTCCCAGTCCATGATGGGACGATTCCCACATAGGTGACCCTGAGAAGAAGTTTCCAAACCTAAACATAAAATGTAGCTTTCTACCATATGATCCAGCAATTCCACTTCTGGGAATACAGCCCAAAGAACTGAAACAGATGTTGAACATATGTGCGCTAAGGTTCATAGCAGCATTATTCACAATAGCAAAAAAGGTGGAAACAACCCCCAAGTCTATATATATATATATGAATAAACACAATGTGGTCTACACCTACAGTGGAATATTATTCAGCCTGAAAAAGGAGGGAAATTCTGACACATGCTACGACGTCGATGAACCTTGAAAACATTATGCTAAGTGAAATAAGCCAAACACAACAGGGCAAATATTGCCCGATTCCACTTACATGAGGTCCCTGGAATAGTCAAACACATAGAGACAGAAAGAAGAGTGGTTATCAGGCGTTAGGGGGAGGGAGGAGTGGGGCGTCAACGTTTAACGGGGACAGGGTTTCAGCTGGGGAAGATGGAAAATTCTTGAGCTGCATAGTGGCGACGATTGCACAACAATGTGAAGGTACTTAATGCTACACCTGAAACTGGTTAAAATGGTAAATTTCATGTTATGTATATTCTACCATAATTCTTTTCTAAAAGTTACAAAAAGAGAGAGGGAAGGAAAGAACGTGAGCCTAGGGCACGTCTCAGATGCTGATGCTGGTCTTCCCTTCTCCTGCCCCCCGCCCCCCCCCGCGCCGCGGACATTCTGCCCCTGGTGAGGCTAAAGTGGGTGGATGGGCTCTAACCCCGGTCTCCCACCTTCTCTTGATGCTTCCAGGGCTGAAGGAGGATGAAGGGACCCCGCAGAGGCTGAGGCTCATCCTGGTGGGAAAACCCGGGAGCGGGAAAAGCGCAACAGGAAACAGCATCCTCGGCCGGAGAGAGTTCGAGTCCAAGGTCAGCGCTCAGGCCGTGACCAAGGCCTTCCAGCGGGGGCGCCGAGCGTGGGCGGGGAGGGAGCTCGAGGTCATCGACACCCCCGACATCCTGTCCCCGGGGGCAGCGCCGCTCGGGGCCGCCCGGGGCGTCCGCGAAGCGCTCGCCTGCTCCTGGCCGGGGCCCCACGCGGTGCTGCTGGTGACGCAGCTGGGCCGCTTCACCGAGGAAGACGAGGCGGCGGTCGGGCGCCTCCAGGAGCTCTTCGGGCCGGGCATCCTGGCCCGCACCATCCTGGTGTTCACGCGGAAGGAAGACCTGGACGGCGGCTCCCTGGAGGAGTACCTGCGAGAGACGGACCACCGCGCGCTTGCCAGGCTGGACGTCATCTGCGAGCGGCGACACTGCGGCTTCAACAACAAGGCGCAGGGGGCGGAGCAGGAGGCCCAGCTGCGGGAGCTCATGCAACAAATCGAAGGCGTGCTGTGGGAGCACGAAGGCCGCTATTACAGCCCCCAGGCGCACCCCGACTGCCAGCGCCACGCTCTGCTCCGGCGAGAGCGGGAGGGCCGGGCCCCCCAGGGCCGGGGCTCCGAGCAAGGGCTCAGCTAGGGGTCCCGGCGGCAGGGACTGTGTCACATGCAGAAGGAGTCTGGGCACGCTGGCAGCCAGCTCCTGGAGAGGCCGCCCCCTCTGAGACGCGCTGGACGTCACGCAGCCACGGCTGCTCGCTGCCAGCCTCCCTCGGCCCCGGAGCCTGGCTTCCAGCCCCTCACTTGCGCTCTCCGTGCCACAGGTCACTGACCCTCCCAGTGTCCAGGGCGGGGTCCGGGGTGGCGAGCGGCGGTGTGCGCGCTCCTGAGTTCCCAGGGCCTTCCTCACACCTTCCAGAACCCGCGGGCCCTCCCTCCTCTGTGCCCGTCCATCCTCACGTCTCCTTGGCGTTCCGAGTCTCAGCAGAGCGCCGATGGAGCCACAGCTTCCGGCGGGCAGGCCCGGGCCTCGTTCGTCCGTGTAACTCCCGCAGCGCCCTGGCCACTGGAGTCACCGCTTAAACGTCGATGTAGCAGATCAGTGTGGGATGTCGACCAGGTGTCTCTTGGGCTGCATCTCCTGGGCTGTGTCCTCGCCCGCGAAGGGGGCAGGCGTGATGACTCCTAAGGCCCTGCGCCATGGGGGGCAGGACAGGCACGGGGCTGGGGAGGAGAAAGCAAGTAGAAACGGGAGGGGTAGAAGGCGCAGCCCTCTTCTTCACTCCTGAAAGAGGCCACCCGATCGCAGCAAAGGAGCCCCGTGGGGACCGCTTGGTGGGATGTCGGGCAGAGTGGGGCAGGGGTATCCAGGGGGCCAGGTCTGCTCAGGAAGTGGCGCCTAGACCTGGCTGCAGGACATGGAGGCCCCCGGAGGTGCCAAGTGGGCTCGGGCAGGGAGGACCACTTCCCTGAGGCAGACTCGGACTAGGGAGGTCACGCACCTGTTGCTGCCCCTCGGGTTGCCTGCCGTCCGGCCGTGGAGAACAGAGGCCATGTGCAGCCCCGCCTCTGCTTCACCTGCAACCGCTTCCCTTCTCCCTTGAGAGTGGGGAGAAAGTGTGGGTGGGGTGTGGCTTGGTGTGTAGGTGGGTCCCCAGCAAGGTACTTTGGTGCGTAGAAGGGGGGGGAGGCAGAGAAGAAAGGGAAGCTGCAAAGAAAGGAAGCAGGTGAATGATGTAAAACGTCCTGGGGGCAGCCTGCCGGGCTGATGGGGAGAGCCCTGCCGCACGCGGCTGTCGTCTTCTCCAGACGCAGCGGACTCCTAAGAAAGCTTAAGCATTTCTTTTGCTAAAAGATTCAGACAAGTGTCTCGAGGCAGAACAGAGACTTATTTTGGTGTGTGCTTCAGATAGCCTTTGTGCCAGACCATTTATTAAGTAGGTGATCCGTGTCGCGCTGAACTGGAATGCAACATTTATCATATGTTAATTTTTCATATGCCCTAAGATCTCTGTCAGGATTTTCGATTCTGTTCTTGTCTTCTGACTTTTCTACTCCTGCATCAATAAAACATGGATTTGATTAGAGCGGCTTTGATTATAATGTGACACCGATTTCCTCCCCAGTCTCCATTTTGGTATTTCCTTTGTTATTTTCAGGCATTTGTTCTTCTGCGTGAAAGTTAAAATCGCTTTGTTTAATTTTCATAAAAGAATCTTGTTGGGATTCCAGTTGGAATTGTCTTACATTTATGTATTAAATTGGGGAGGATTGGAAGTAAGATAAGTCAGAGAAAGACAAGTACTGTGTAATATATATCACTTATATGTGGACTCTAAAATGTCAAACCTGTTTAAAGGAAGAGTAGAACGGTGGTTACCAGGAGGTAGGGGCACAGGGGATAAGACGGGTGGTATTTAAGGGTACAAACTTGTAACAAGCACTAAATAAGCCATAGAGATCGAAGGTACAGTATATGGAACGTAGACAGTCACGTTGTACTCTAAGTATGTGATGTGATGAATATTGTTACAACAGCAGCCATACTACAATATATAAATGTACCAAAGTAACACCCTGCACACCTTAAATTTACACAATGTTAAAAGAAAATCTTTAAGTTACGTTAAACATCTAAAACATAAAAAAATTGGGAGAATTGGTAAACGGCTCCAGGATAAGTGAATTAAGGCCATCTTTTTTCTAAGTGAATAGACTCATGACTTCAGAGCTATTGAAGTAAAAGCTAAAATCATTTGCGTTTCCTTTAGGAGAAGAAGATACATTTCTTTAATTTAGGTACTTTTGTTTGAACTCTGCTGGCTTGATTGATTTCATAATGGAAAATACAAGCACTTGACCAAATGACACCCATCCAGTGACTCTAAATGGCACATCACTCAAAACATGTCATTCATTAAAAATTCTAGGGCTTCCCTGGTGGCGCAGTGGTTGGGAGTCCGCCTGCCGATGCAGGGGACGCGGGTTCGCGCCCCGGTCCGGGGGGATCTCACGTGCCGCGGGGCGGCTGGGCCCGTGAGCCATGGCCGCTGAGCCTGCGGGTCCGGAGCCTGTGCTCCGCAACGGGAGAGGCCACAACGGTGAGAGGCCCGCGTACCGCAAAAAGAAAAAAAAAAAAAAATTCTAAAGGAATTGTTTAAAATTATATCGAATATGGGGTTTTCTCTCCTTTATTACTAAAAATCAGGAACAATACCTCCCACGACTTTTCGGAAGGAGGGATAGATGTTGCTTCATGTCATCACTCCCTCAGCATCAGAGAACGGGGAAGGCATGTGTCGGTATGTTCTGGAAACTCCATGGTCTGTGTACCAATAGGAAAGAAGTGGTGTGGGTGAGGGCGGGGGCAGGGGGAGGAGAGAGGGTTGTCTTGGCCAAGGCTGTGAAAATAGTGAACTTTGGAATTCATTATTCCCCAAAAATCTCTCTACGCTGGAGCAAAGCATGAAAAACACAGGTCTGGAGAATCCGAAGCGCCCAGTGAGCGCATGGGCTGCTTCCTCTTGGTGGGTCAAAGCAGCGGCAAAAAAACCCAGGGAAGGTTGCCAGCTCCCAATCCTCCCGTAATGACATCCATACACTATGTAGAAAATTCAAAATAATGAGAATTTCTAAACAACTGTTAGAAGATACTGAGAAGTGACCGAATACAGGGAGAACTTGACACTATAAGGAACTTGACACTCAACATAGGGGCCATGCAGCTGCCACTTTTATGTGGCTTTCCCCCGAGAGCACTTCCCCATCCTGCTGACCCAGGGATATCGCTCAAGCAGAAATTCACAGTGACCTGAGAGTAAGAGGATTGAGTTTGGGGGCAGCCAGAGAGGGTAGAAATTGATGGAGAACTCCCAAAAGGAGCCACACAGGGGGTTGCGTGGGAGCCTTAGAAATTCTTCATATAAACTCCGTTCAAATCTTTGGCTGACCCATGAACGGCAGTCCCTAAAGGGTCCAGGGGAAACTGTTTTTGGAAGGCTGAAAGAGCTAGTTAGAGCTTTCAGCAGTTGCCCTCAGCAGCAAAGACAAAATTTGAGATTCCGGTCCACGAAGTATTCCACTGAAATGCCAACGGGAGTAAGATCACATCAGGACTAAGGGACTTGCCCGAAAAGAGCAAAACTGGAATAGCCCCTTGCTAATGACGTCGACAACCAAGCCTTCCCAAGTTCAAAGGGATCTGCCAGTAATTTAAGGGCCCGCTAGAGCAAACACAGTACTCTTCAGAAGAGCACAATAACATGCAGAGTCCCTACAACATACTATCGACAATATCCTGTGAACTATTAAAAATTCTTCTTTTCTAACGTAAGGATAGAAAGCTATAAAATTTCCCTCTACACATGTTTATCTACATCCACAAATTTTTGTGTATTCTGTTTTCACTGTCACTCAGTTTATAATATTTTGCATATTCTTTGTGACAGCTTTTTTCACTCATGGATTATTTAGGAGTATGTGTTTAATTTCCAAATATTTGAGTATTTTCTAGAAATTGCAATATCCAACATGGTAGCCGCCAGCCATATGTGGTTATTGAGCCCTTGAAACGTAGCTGGTATACCTGAGAAATTGAATTTTAACTTTTATTTCATGATGATTTGTTTAAATTTAAATTTAAACACTGAAGCACTGTAAAATATTTTACCATGAAACACAGCTTTGTTGTTTGGGTAGAAATACACTTCACTCTAACTGTTGTATCACATATTATTGCTGTATTGCAATGTAAATTTTGGCCACATTTATTGTTTCTAGTATGAGAACATATGTACATCATTGGTCTAGTCAATGTCAGAAGATTGATTCCCTTTGAATAATCTTCCTAATGCAGTGATGTAATACTTCTATTTGAAGACTTTGTGTAGACAGCATGAGTTATAGTGATACCTGTCTACGTTGTAGTTGGTCATTAAATTTAAATACGGTTTATTATTTTATTTATAATAGGGTTAAGTTAAATCTTAATTTAAAAATAAGTATGGACAATATTTAAACTTTAAAATGAAGGCATGATATTGATGCAGAATGAATGGAGATGACTAAGCAGGTAGTAAAACTGGAACAGGAAAGAGAAAAAGAGACTGGAAGATATTTTAGAACATTCCCAATGGCAATTGCAATTTGCTGCAGTGTAGCAAAACCAAAAAAAAAAAAAAAAAAAAAAAAAGCTGTTAGAGAGCTTTTCAGCAAACACATACAGAATTTGATAAAATGTTTCCTCTCAACCATCAAAAACAGACTTGACAAAACTAGTCACTGAAATCAGAATTAAGTGTCCAACAAAAAAACTCTAGAGAACTTTTAATAGGCTCTGAGCTTGTAACTTGGGCCAGGTGTAAAACAGTTTGGATTACTGCATGAAAAAGAAAAACACTTTTAGTTGGAGAAATGGTGAAAAAAACTTATTACTTTGGTTCTGGAAACTGTTATTGCAAATTTTTAAAGAAAAGACTAAAAATTCTAAAGTATGCAAAACACAAAAGACCTTCCATCAAGGCACCAAACAATTGCCCAGAGAAGGCAAGACTTTTAAAATAATATGAAGGATGAATTGATTTAAGGTTTGAAAAACTGAAAGTTTTAGAGCCATATGAGAAGTGTGACTTAAGACATGATCTGAATGATACTTTGAGTACGTCTTAAAGTCATCCCACGTCTAGGAAAATATGTAGAGTCAGGGCAAAAAAAAAAAAAAATCAGGTTAGGGGTATAGATATTTTTAAATCTTTCAAACCTGTCAGAGGAGAATTTTAATAGATACTTGGCACACATTGCTCATGATGGAAGCACATGCAATAATCTCCAGTCTCACGCTCGTACTCTGCGCCCCAGAATTCCTGGACCATGCTCTTCTCCGCTTCTGGACCCTGCCTTTATTTTGCCTCGACTGTTTCCAGTAACATTTCATCTCTCTCCACTTATGCAGAGTATACGATTAGGAAAACCGAAGCCAATCTAGGTATTAAAAGTAGGATGAACTCTTTGTTTTTCCTTCTAAAATGGTAAAAAAAAAAATTTAAGTTGCCTTTAGATACATTAGATTGGTGAGTGTATGGCTTTCATCCATATCTTTCTTTTTCTTTTTCTTTTTTTCATCTTTATTGGAGTATAACTGTTTTACAATGTTGGGTTAGTTTCTGCCATACAACAAAGTGAATCAGCTACATGTATACATATACCCCCATACCCCCGCCCTCTTGTGTCTCCCTCCCACCCTCCCTATCCCACCCCTCTCGGTGGTCACAAAGCACCGAGCTGATCTCCCTGTGCTATGCAGCAGCTTCCCACTAGCTATCCATTTTACATTTGGTAGTGTATATATGTCAATGCTACAAGTTGGATGAACTTTTAGTCCAAGGAATGAAAGGCTTGCCCAGGCCTGGGGAGCGAGGTGGTGTGCTGAACTGGGTGATTTTCAGCAGCCATGAGCTGTGAAACACACCGCTGTCCCCCGCCGTAGTCTATTTGCAATGGTTGCCATGGTGCCCCTTCTCCAGCAAGTTCCAAATCTTGTGGGAGTGCTTCTCATTGGTAGACTCTAACCCGGACCTGTAGGGAAAAGGATGATAAGGAATGTTGGCCCAAGCTCCTTCCCTGAGATGCAGAGAACCCAGGAAGCATCAATGGTGCCACGTTTACAGCATTCAGCACAGCTGAATAATTCAGATGGAAGAATTCACCTTATATCTGACCTTATGGAAAGCTTTCCTATCTCATCCACGACATCAAATAGGAGTCACACCTATTTGATGCTGGGTATGCCTGGGACAAAGTATTAAAATATTATCTTGAATTTCCATTTCAACGTGTACTGCCTCAGTAGTGGGTGGCAGCTAACTCTTCATTTTCACTCCTGTGTACCAACTTGCTGGCATACATGAGGCCCTCACGAAATATTTCTTCACCCTACCCCTTGGAGAGTTGGTGAAACTTGGCTCAAGCTACATTTCCACAGCGTGGAGAGTCCAAAATCTTTCTTGTTCTTTCTGGGAATTTCCTGAGCTCACTTCTTTGTGCTTCCCTCTACTTTCTCAATCGTGTACTACTGTTCTCTATTTGACCCAATTCCACGAAGACTCAAAATTCACTTCTTTAGCTGGCTTCCACAATAACCACGTATACTAAGCATTTTGTGCGCTTTGGCATCTTTCCTAGCGATTTTGAAACTCACGGGGAGGGTCCCACAGGCAGCAGTGGGCGTTATTACATCAAGTTGACTGCGCTCCCTCTAGCTTGGAAAGAGGAAGCGCTAGTCCCTCCAGGACCCAGGAGGGAGAAACTCCGGAGTGACACTTCATAAATGATCTCCCTCTCACGAAAGGCAGAGGGCTTGGTCTGTCTGGGGATGTTAAAGTGTTAGGCGAGCCATTAGACCCATTAGACCACTTCCTGCTATGATTTTTCCTTTTCAGAAACAGGAAACAAACGGCCCTCTCTCCCTTTTGACCTTATGTGATCAGATATGACCAACACTTTTGGTTCCTTGTTTCAACCTATAAGCAGATCAAAAAAGCCCTCTTTCTGGTGGTCCAGAGGAGTCTTACTTTTTGGGTTTCACCTTCTCAGACTATGACTCTTTGGTTGTCAGGTGGCCCCATTATGTGAAACTAGCTCTCTTCCATTTCAGGGAAAAGAAGGAAGACTCCTAACTTTGGTTTTTCAACCCTGCTCTGGTCTCCACTTCATCTTTACTATGGAGTCCTAGAATTCTGGTAACAAGATGGTATTTAGCTTTATTTGATTCAGTTCTTTGTGTGTATAGTTTTCCTGCAGAATCCTGGAGGGGAGAAGGGTCTTTGGCTCCCTGGCTCTAGCTGGTAACATTTGGAGCAGGGGAAATGCCTTGAAAATTATTGAAGTGACTTTCCCTTCTTTTTCAAGCGCAGGATATTTGCTCCAGTGTAATCACTCTCAAAGTATAGTTCCGGACCTGCGGGATCCCCAATGCCAGGGAACTTGTTAGGAATGCAGATTCTCAGGTCTACTGACTCAGAAACTTTGTACGTTAACAAGTCTTCCAGGTGACTCTGATGCATGCTAATGCTCCACAAAATACAGAAAAAACTTGAATAATCAGATTTTAATATTTTAAAAAATATTAATACAGTTTTGTCGAAAGATGACAACCTTGTCAACCTGGGTGTTTTCTCTAGAATGGATGGTCTATATCCTATCACTTCTCCAATTTGCATAAAAAGGTTTAGACACGGGGCTTCCCTGGTGGCGCAGTGGTTGAGAATCTGCCTGCCGATGCAGGGAACACGGGTTCGAGCCCTGGTCTGGGAAGATCCCACATGCCACACGGAGCAACTGGGCCCGTGAGCCACAACTACTGAGCCTGCGCATCTGGCGCCTGGGCTCCACAACAAGAGAGGCCGCGAGAGTGAGAGGCCCGCGCACCGCGATGAAGAGCGGCCCCCGCTCGCCGCAACTAGAGGAAGCCCTCGCACAGAAACGAAGACCCAACACAGCTAAAAATAAATAAATAAATAAATAAATAAATAAATTTAAAAAAAAAGGTTTAGACACTAAGCGATAACATTTTACATGGTAGAAGTCCGGCTGATAAGAGATGAGAACAGCTCCTCTTCTTATAGGGGAAAGGAAACAGGAAGGCAGAGGAATCAAGCAATCAGATATGTGTCCTAAATTTTGCCTCTCCAAGTTCAGGAAACCAGAAGTATATTGGATAGTTAACTTCTGGTCACTTCTTGAGCTAGGATCTGGGGAACACCCTCTGAGAAAAGCCTTTTAAACATGGATGTCACCCTATGTGGTCCTCGTCTCAAGGATGGAAACACTTGCCGCTTCTATCTGGTTTGGCTGCTCCCCAGTACTTTCTAGCATTTGATTCTTCGTAGTTTATCCAAAGTTTATCTGCAGGATATTTAGTATGTTACAAGCCTCTGTCCTTTTGGAACCAGACTCAAGTTCTGAGGTTGTATTTTCTTGTCCTTTCCTTGGTTTGTGTGTAGAATGGACAAGAGTTTAGGATTATAAGAAAGTCTGGTTGGGAATTGGCAAAGGAATTCACCATGGAGGTGGGAGTGAGGTTGCTCTAGAGCCAGGTGTAGAGCAAACTCGCCCCAGATGCATCTGGCACGTGCTGCTAGTCATCTGCTTACTAGCATCTGCCCCTCCTGTTCACTAACAAAACTACAATTTTACTTGTAACTGCAAGGTACCCATGTGAAATACTGAATTGCACAGTGTTTCTTGCAGCTGGGGTAACCATATGACCAAGAGGTAGTAGCAGAAGCCCTGTGGACATTTCTGGGCTGCCTTTGCTTTTGTAATAGAAGTGCCATTCTGTCTTCCTTCTTGTGTCTGTGTTCTTTCCACCTGCAATTCAGACATGAGGCTGAAGGTGAAGCAGCCGTCTTACTACTTTGAGGACAAAAGTTACTTGCAAGTAATGGTGGAGAAGAAAATCAAGTTATTTGGGTAGTTACATGGGCTCTGGACTTACCAGCCGTAAACTCCTTGTTGTATCACAATGGAACCCTTTGTTAAGCTACTTTGGTGAAGTTCTCTTCCATGCAACCGGACATGCCCTCCAGCTTATATTCCAGGGCTGAATGAGCATCACTGCCGGACCAGCCACAGAGATTTTAGACCATCAGGAGCTGTGGTGAAGTCAGCCAGGAGACCCTCCAAGGGCACTGCCTGGAGTGAGAAATTAGTTCACTTGGTGACTTTACACCAGCCCGTGCACTTTCTTGTTGGGGACCAGCAGGGCTTCAGAGGCTTGACAGACATGGGATGTCACCCAACAAGCAGAGGAGCCAGGGACTGAGGCTTGGAGACCCCATCTTTCTCCGCAGATCACAATGTCATGGAAGACACCCATCCCCCACTGAAGGAAAGAAATAGGATGGTCGCAGGGAGTCTCTAAGTCACCAAAATGGAGACTGAACACCGTCTAAAATGGCTCTTTAGCAGATCCGATTGGACTGGTTTTTAAACAAGAGTAAACATTTAGTTATATATTTTCCCTAGAAGTGATGGATGGGATCTAGTAAAGAGTATAAAATTACAGACAAATTAAACACGTACATTTTCTACTTGTGTCCTAAATGTAGTATATGTTTAATTTTGCCTCGTAGGCTGTTTCCAGTGAATTCCAACTTGTTCCATAAGAAGCGACTGACTTATATTCTCAGAGGACTCATTTCCACAAGCTCGTACAAAGCAATTTTTCTGCAAAGGCAACTATTATCTCAAGAGGAATTAAAAATAGAGTTAAAATTTCCATATCTCATTATCCTTTCTCACAAATCCTATATCAGAGATATAATGCTTAAGAAAATGTATGCACTACATAACATAGCCATTGTGTATATGAAGCAAAAACTACAGAATATGCAAAGAGATATGGATTAACAAGCCCTAATAATATGACTTTCATATAAACTTGTCAGAAAAGACAAATCAAGTAGACAAAAAATAAGTAAGGAGATAGAAGAATAAACATAATGAAGAAAGTAGCTCTCTTGAATTTAGAGAAAATACATTCTTTTTGCATAATAACGGAGAAGACACCCTTTTTCAAATGCACATGGAACATTCACAGATATTGATCATATATTAATATACGTTAGCAAACATCAGTGAGTTCCATGAAGTAGAAATATTAAAAACAACACTTTCTGATCATGATGAGATAAAACCAGAAAGTACATTTGGAAAAAAGTCCTTCCATCGGGAAATGGAAATCCCTTGTATTAAACAACTCTTGTTGAAAAGAAAAACACAAACTGAGGCTTTAGAATTTCTTGCAGATCATACTAATGAAAATACTAAATGTCAGAAGCTATAGGCTTCATTTAAAGAAGTGATCAGAGTTAAAAGCATTGCACCAAAAACTTCTTCAACAAAAAAAAAGGAGAAAATGAATCAAATTCTCACTTCCAAAAAATCTAGAAAAAGTACAATAAGGTAAACCAAAAGAAAGTACAAGTACGAAAGACAAAAAATTAATGTAGCGGAGAAAAAAACTAATTAATAAATCAAAACCCTGGTTTATTGAAAAAATTTAAAATTAGCAAACTCCTCATTAACTTGTTCAGGAGAAAAAGAGAAAGGGGCACAAATAAAACTTCCAAAATGACAAGAGGAATAACCATTGACATTGAAGACAATTTTAAAATTTAAAACCTTTTTGCAGGGCTTCCCTGGTGGCGCAGTGGTTGAGAGTCCACCTGCCAATGCAGGGGACGCGGGTTTGTGCCCCGGTCCAGGAAGATCCCACGTGCCGTGGAGCGGCTGGGCCCGTGAGCCTTGGCCGCTGAGCTTGTGCGTCCGCAGCCTGTGCTCCGCAACGGGAGAGGCCACAACAGTGAGAGGTCCGCGTACTGCAAAAAAAACAAACCAAAAAAAACCTATTTGCAAATAAATGTGAAAACCTAGAAGAAATGGATAATTTCCTAGGGCATGCAGATTACCAAACTTATCTCCATTAGAGAGACAAAATTAATTTTTTAAAATATTTTTTAAAGGTTTTTTGATGTGGACCATTTTAAAAGTCTTTATACTGAATTTGTTACAATACTGCTTCTGTTTTATGTTTTGGTTTTTTGGCCCCAAGGCATGTGGGATCTTAGCTCCCCAACCAGGGATCAAACCTGCACCCTTTGCATTGGAAGGTGAAATCTCAACCACTGGACCACAAGGGAAGTCCCTAGAGAGAGAAAATAAACAGACCAATGTACATGGAAGAATTAGAGAAAGCTATTAAGGAACCACACCACAAAATAAGCACCAGGGACAGATTGTTTTGCATGGAAATTCTTCCAAACCTTCAAAGTCCAGATAGTTTCAGTGCTCTTTAAATTGTTGCAGAGCATAGAAAATGAAGAGAAATTTCCTAATTGCTTTTTGAAAACAAATATAACATTGATACCTAAGTCTGATAATGATGGTACAAAAAGATAAAACTATAATTCAAAAAGAGTCATGTACCAAAATGTTCATTGCAGCTCTATTTGCAATAGCCAGGACATGGAAGCAACCTAAGTGTCCATCAACAGATGAATGGATAAAGAAAATGTGGCACATATACACAATGGAATATTACTCAGCCATAAAAAGAAATGAAACTGAGTTATTTGTAATGAGGTGGATAGACCTGGAGTCTGTCACACAGAGTGAAGTAAGTCAGAAGGAGAAAAACAAATACCGTATGCTACACCTAGAGGGGTGGGATAGGGAGGGTGGGAGGGAGGGAGATGCAAGAGGGAAGAGATATGGGGACATATGTATATGTATAACTGATTCACTTTGTTATAAAGCAGAAACTAAAACACCATTGTAAAGCAATTATACGCCAATAAAGATTTTTTTTTTAAAGATGAAACTATAGAGCAATATCTCTTGTTACTATCAACACAAAAATACTAAATGAAATATTAGCAAATAGGTGCCAACACCACATTAAGAATGTGATACATCATGACCAAGAGGGATAGAAAACAGAAATGAAAAATTGGTTCAATATTGGGAAATCTATTCATATCATTCACCATGATAATTCTCATGGATGATTTTTTAAAAGCCTTCAATGAAATTCAACAGCCATTCATGATAAAAAACCCTCAAGAAAATAGTGATTGGGGGATACTTGCTCAACATGATTATACACACACGCGCGCGCGCACACACACACACAAATACATGTACTACTGTAGTTCAGCAGCTATCTCACTTACCTCATTGGGAAACACTGAAGGCATATCCAGGAAGAAAGCAAGCATACCCACCCACTACTAATCAACATTATAATGGAGGTTTTAGCAAATGCAATTTGACAAGAGCAATCAATTAGGGGCATAAGAATAAGTAAAGGAGAAGTGATACACTGTGGTACATCCATAAGATGGAATACTAGTCAGCAATAAAGGAGAACAAGCTCTTGGTACACACAACTTGAATGATTCTCAAAATCTTTATGCTAAGTGAATGAAGCCAGTCTCAAAAGGGACTTTGTTTTACTTATCTCTAGATTCTCAGCGTCTCGTATAAAACCTGCCACCAAGTACAAACAACCAATGAATGTTAATAAATCGATGAATAGGTATGAACTCCCAAAAGTCTTAAGAGAAGAGAACATGCTTCTTTCTTCTATTGTATTAATCACAGTGCATAGTATCATTAATCTGTCTGCCTTCTGCCCTGGGAGGCAAATAGGCAAAACTGCTCTCAGGATATGTCACATGGGCTTCTCATTTCCCAACTGCTACTCAAGAGCAAAACCGTTTTCTTTGTCTCATCTACAGCATTAACCCGGAGGCAAGGGTAAGAATAATTGAATGCACTTACACAGAAAATAACCACTGACGTTAGAATTTTCTTCGTATTAAGCCTGTGTTTACTTTTTCTTGGGAGGTGTATGTGGTTCTTTGGTTAAATATTTGTTAATAGAAGGTTGTAATACAATAGCACGTTAAATTCATATCTCAGAATTTTGACTAAAATGCCAATGATGAAAACAGTAGAGACAGAGATCACCCACCTTCTGCAGAGTGTAACCAAATCTCTCTACTCAGAGTGACTGACTACCTCTAAAGGAGTCATGTGCTTCTTTGCACGGTGCTTCTCATATCCTTGAGCCTTTGCTAACTTTTATTAAATGTACAGACTAAAATCCTTTGTGTTTGGGGGAAATCATGGAGAGACATATGCCCTAGTTTGAGCAAAATTGGTTAGGACATGGAGAAGACGATTTTAAGGTGACAGAGCAACGAGAGTTGGCGTAGGTCACATATGACCACGAGAACACGTTGGTAGAACATGGAAAAGTGCTTTGGGGAAGTCTAGAAATTATTAGGTGAAGAGTAACCAGTAGAAGAGTAGAAAAGGGACAGGGACTTAGCTATTTTTATCCATATATTAAAAAGAATTGTTGCCACGGGAAAGCCACAAAGGTCTCAGAAACGTAGGTCACGTGTAATTTCTATCAACACATAACGCATGAATCCAAGGGCAATGTAGTCTTTGACTGTCAGAGGTGTTGAGAATGGGACTCAAACCTTCCAGTGAAAAGGAGAAGGGGAGAAGTCTAGAGGGTAGACCAAGACTACCTCCAAAATCATCTTGAACTTTTACAAAAGACTATAATTCATCCCTGTTCTCTTAGAAGAAGTAGTGGTAGTATTTTCCAAAAAACAAGACCAAAAACAAACAGATTCCATTTTGTACAAATACGAGAGAACAGAAAAGTTTTATTACAATAACTACAATAACAATAAGCAAACAATAAGTTTTACTACAAGAACAATAAGCAAACAATTCAATTGGGTGGGATAGCAGTTAGTTTCACAAGAAAAGGGGAGAACTTTTTATTCAAATTGGTTGGTATTGGTCAAAGAGTTTCTACAGATACACCTGAATATACCAAACATTGTTCTCTTATCTGTTGAATCTCTATCTTTCACTCTTTCTCACATTTCACATAGTTGAGTTCTGAAAGATCTATCTTCCAGACAACTCTTTGTTCGTCAATGGGCAGATGATAGGAACAATTTGAGTCCTTCTGTAACATTGTAAGTAAAGAAATTTCCATTCATCTACAAAGAATTCTATAAACATCTCCATCTATAAGCTTAACTAATGCAAAGAATTGATCTTTCTCATAAACTCTAAGGTTAAGATGATCACTGTGGTCCTGAGGGTAAAATAAGTGAGAGGAAGCCACAGGGGGAGATTACCTACCAATCTAGAAAGAATCTAGAGGAGAAACATTTACTAGGGATAAACAGAGAAAGCTTGGGGTCATCTTCTTTGGTCTCCTGCATTCCTTCTCTCTGTGTCTCTGAGAAAGAATTCACAGTTAGGGAGCATCAATGCGTTGTGCTTTGGAGTTTCACAGATTGAGAATTTGTCCCTCCCCTGTTAAATCAATCAAACATATACCAATTGCCAGCAGTGAACTTTACTCTCCCTAGTCCTGAGAGTCTGAGAGACAGGAAAATGAGAATGCTCTGACTTATATGGGGCAGGGCCAGCTGAAAATATGCAGGAAGTACAGACACATTTTCATGAAGTTTAATCTTAATGCTTAATCCTTAAACAGAGAGAAAACAAAGGAAACAATCTGCAACAGGCCTAAGATGAATTCAACTATCTCGCTCTGATTCTCAACTTCGTCTCTGGCATTTTGCTGCCTTGTAGCACAGAGAGCCTCCCTTTCTGCCAATTCCCTCCTCATTTGCATCACTTGCTTTTGCTGTTCTAGTTTATCCTCCAGCATTCTGATTTTCTCTTCATACTCCTGTCTTATCTGTGCTTTCTCTCTCTCTAGCTCTGCTCTGTAACTTTCTTGTATCACTTGGGTTTGTTTCTGAATCTCCTCCTCGGCCTTTTGATACGCGTTATTCGTGAAGCATTGGCCTTTGCACTCTGCGACCACGCGCTGGACCAGGACCAGCAGCTGCCCCCTCTGGCTCTCCTGCTCAGCTCCTGTCGCCCTGTTGTTGAACACACAGTAGCGATTTCTGAACTTGTCCATCAGCTCTTGAATGCCTTTTGGTGCTTCCTTTAAGTAATCATGGAAATCGGTGCCTTTCAAGTCATCTTTCCGGGTGAATAAGAGAATCATGTGTCTCCTAGCTCTCTCTCCAAACATTTTCAGAATCTTTTCCGTGGCTTTGTGGTCTTCCACCGTGTACCGGCCCAGTGGGATGACGAGGAGAACAGCATGAGGCCCTGGGGAGGTCAGGGCCATGCAGCGAGCAATCTCCTTGCAAGTGTCAGCATCCTCTACCTCTGTGTCAAAGATGCCTGGTGTATCCACAACGACAACTTCCCTCCCCTTCCAGGTGGTGTCTTCTTTCTTACAGGACCTGGTGATGGATACTGCAGAAAAGCCAGAAGGAAACATTTTCTTTCCGAGGATGCTGTTTCCTGTTGCGCTTTTTCCTGCCCCAGTCTTACCCACTAAGACAAGTCTCAGTTGTGAATCTCTGGGGTCTTGGTTTCCAAGCCCTGGCACAACAGGAAACAAAAGTCGTAGTGTTAGAAGGAACTGCAACTGTCTCCCCTGCAAGGCTCCTGCCCACTGGTGCCTTTCTCTGTTGCCTGCTAGGGTCCTCTGCACTCAAGGGGTGTCTACAGAAAGCCCTCCGGGCTCATGTTCATCTTGCAGTATCTGGGGACTGCCCAGGTACTTTTCAGCGTACCCTTGAGCTTCTTACTGTGACCTTGTGTGGGTAAGTAGCCCACAGAGGAGGAAACAGAATGGTTAAGAAGAGAACTCTGAGCTGCTACTGGTAGCTGCTCTTCCTAAGATAACATAGGAAGTAACACAAAATTGACGTTGCATATTTTACTTCCTAGGAAAGTTCAAAGTGAATATCAGAGCAGCAGAGCACAGCAGCTGAAACCTTAAGTTACATACCAAAATCATCTAATAGCTCTTTCTGTGTTTGTATTCAGCAAGTCTCTGCATATCTCTTTAATGTGTCTACAAAGTCAGAGTCGGCCCGATTTGTTAGGCATAGACCCAGGGCCGCTGGGAAGACAATGGCAATCACGTCTGAGAGCCTGTTTTCCCAAGAAGACAGACCCTGCCAGCCGGCCCTTGAATGTAAGACTGATTCCTGCATGAGGAATCCTGTGCTATAACTACCTATTTCTGCTCTGAGACAATGCATACATTATCCCACTTACAACCTTATAGACACCGTTACAAACCCCAATTAGTTTTCAGAGCTATCATCCCCAGTCACCCAGTTCCTCAGGCTAAAAATCTAGGCATCACCCTTGACTCCTCTCTTTCCCCTTCTTTCCATATCCAGCCCATCAGCTGGTTCTCTTGGCTCCAAATCTGTTCGCTTCTCTCCATTTTGAAGATCATCATACTAGCCCAAGTTACATCCCCGTTCATGTCTCAGTAGTCCCCTAACTGGTCTCTCTACTTCCGCTTTGGCCCTCTCAGTCTATTCTGTAAAGTGGAATAATCTTTTAAAAGTATCAATCAAACAGAAGAGGGAAATTGCAGAACCTCCCACTCTGGCTTCTGCAAAATCTGTAGTTCATCCCCATCTCCACACACTTTATGGTGAAGCTTTTGCTGATTCCTGGATCCCTAAGGCAGAGTTTCTCCCATTTGAGAACCAGAATCCTGGGGTGAAGGAAGTAAATTTCCCAAAGCTGAGAACACTGGATACAGGATGGCTAAGATTACCTAAGGAAAAATGTGGATGGGAGTTCAGACTATTACCTAGTTAGCATCCCGATGGAAGATTCCAACCTAAGGATATCCTGAGGGCATTGGTTGACCTTAGAGACAGGGAGTAGGAAAATCATGGCTGGCGAGATAAAAAGGCACCAAAGGCCAGTGCCAACACTGCAACAACTGGCCAATGTTGACAGCCAATGGATGGCAATCTACGGTAGATGGCAAACACAGCCATGAATTATTCCCTCTCTGTACTCATGCCTCTTGGGAATGTGGATTTGCAACTACTCTCATCAAGATGCTGAGTCCGTTTCTCCAACCCTTGAATCTGACTGGGCCATGTGACTTGCTTTGGACAGTAAGATCGTGAAAACATGATCAAGCAGAGACTCCAAAAGTGCTGACTTATTGTAGTTTGCCTTCTCTTTCTGCTTTTCAGAACCTTACAACTGCCCTGGACTAGCCTATTAGATGAGGGACACAAGGGCCAGTTATCCCTGTCCCCCTGGTCTGCCCAAGAGCTTGCTGACTACCAGACATGTCTATGCGGCTACCCAAGATTATCCAGTTGCATCCTGAACCACCAGCCTACCACACATGCATGAGTGAGTCTGGCTGAGATTAGCCAAGTTGATCCAGACCCAAAGACTGCCCAACTGACCCACAAAACCAAGAGCCAACTAAACGGTTGATGCTTTAGGTTCCTAAATTGTGGGGTGGTTTGCTAAACCACCAAAAGCTCAAAGGATACAATCAATTTCTATGGATAAGGGAGTAGAGGGAGAGTTATGTGAGGAATGGCGTGATCAGTCTGTTGAATTTGTTGGTTATAGTGAGGCCACCAGCAGCAGGGAAATTAGAGACCTGAATGAGGAACTGATTACTCCCAAGTTCCTCCTTCCCAAGCCTCTCTTGGGCTGAAAAGAGGGGCAGAGAAACAACTAGGGAGGCTACAACCCGCTGTTCTGGTGTGTCCACGCTGTAGGAAGTAGCACATAAGAAACCTCATCAAGCCCGGATCAGTCAGGATATTCTAAATCTCTTCCTCTTAGCTGTTAAGCTACATCACAAGGAGAAGGCGTAGAGGGTCAAGAGAAATGAGAGAGCAGAGTAAATGAAGGAAAATAAGAAATGTGGTTGAAAATGTTTTGCTCTTGCGCAGATGGGGACTGACTGACAGGACAGGAGAGACCCAGCCCTCCTCCCCCAAGCCTGGCCTGCCTAGCCCCGAGCAGCCGCTCACCACAGCTGGTCCTGGAGTTGCCGGGGTAGTGGGTCGCCATTGTAGTTTGAATTCCTGGAAATAAAGAAAAATAACTATGTCATTTCAGGGAAATGGAGAGTAACTGGAAACTGGAAATGTCAACCTCATGTACCCAACAGTTTCTTTTTTTTCATAATCTTGCTTGCTATTCAATTTCTCTTCCTCTATTTCCCAACACTTCTCCATTCTCTGTTTTCAGTCTCATTTTCAGATTGTTCATTTTTCTTTACACAAATGTAAGTGCTTCAAGGTCTTCCTTGGAACTGGTTCTGGGTGCCCTTCCCCACTCTATTCAGTGAATTATTGCTTTGAATGCCATTTATATGTAGCCTGCAGCCTAGACCCTTCTCAGAGTTCCGAACTTTTTAATCCCATTCAACTTCTCCAGTTGGCAATTTTATGGGCATCTCACACAGAACTCAGACAAAATGGAACCCTTGACCTCCATCCCCAGCCTGGTCCCCATTTCAGTAAATGGCACCACCAAATGGCTCATGCAGAATCTTGGGGTCATCCACAACACTTCTTTCCTCACTTGCTCATCAGTCTGTCACCAAATCCCATTGATTTTACTTCCAAAAAATGCAAAATTCTCCATTTCTCCCCATCTCCATGTTAATCCAACCCACTGTCATTTGATTGTAATGTAATAGGCTCCCAACTGATATTGCATCTTCAATCCTTTCTCCACTCAATAATCAGATAGCTTTTTAAAACTGAAATTTGATTTTTTTTTTCCTTGTTTAAATTCCCTAATGGATTCCTTTTGCTTTTTATTGTTCAAATAGTTGAAAACCCTTGGAATGGTCCAAAAGGCCCTTCATGATCAATTACTCTCTCTCTCTCTTTCAAAAGGCTTGAACCATACTGGCCTCCTCAATGTCCCCTGAATCCTCGAAGCGTCCTCCAGCTCCTAGACCCTTGGGGAATATTTGCCCCTCCCTGGAACACTCCCACACCCATCCAATGCCCAGCTCATTTCTGCTCAGCCCTGAGGCTTCAGTGTTGTTATTTCTCCAGAGAGGGCTTCTCCATCCCCATCACCAACCAACAAGATAGCTCCGGTGTGGAGTTTGCGCTAGCCATACTCCAAGGGTGTCTATAGAATACGTACCACAATAGGAAGTTGTTCGTCTGATTTTTTTACTGTCTCCTCGTAGACTGTAAGCTTTGTGATGGTGAACCGTCTGTGTCTTGTCTGCCCCGTTATTCCCTAGGGACAAGCACAGTGTTGGACAAAGCATGGATCTCAATAAGTATTTGTTAAATAAATGAATTGATTAAAACAAATCCCCCTGATTCTTGCCTCCTCTCTGATTGAGCTTTATGTCCAGCCTAATCCGCCTTGTGAAAAAGATTATCCTTTCCTTATTTAAAAAAATTTTATTTATTTATTTATTGGCTGCATTGGGTCTTCTTTGCTGTGTGCGGGCTTTCTCTAGTTGCGGCGAGCGGGGCTACTCTTCATTGCAGTGCATGGGTTTCTCATTGCATGGGCTTCACTTGTTGCGGAGCACAGGCTCTAGACACGTGTGCTGCGGTAGTTGTGGCACGTGGGCTCCGTAGTTGTGGCTCATGGGCTCTAGAGCTCAGGCTTTGCAGTGGTGACACACGGGCTTAGTTGCCCTGTGGCATGTGGGATCTTCCCAGACCAGGGATCGAGCCTGTGTCCCCTGCATTGGCAGGCAGATGCTTAACCACTGTGCCACCAGGGAAGTCCCCTATCCTTTCCTTATTAACAACACCTCGCGTCCTGGAAACACGGTAATACATTTTAAAGGTTTTCTTTCACTGCTACCTACTAACGTTGGGCAATGGAGAAAGCCATTTGAAGAACTCTTAGCAGATCAGATTTTAAGTAGGACGGGCTGAAATGCTAGTTGTTAAAGAAAGCCTCATCTGATAGGAAGCCAACAAATACAAGTTTCAAACACTGTTAGAAAGACAGGCACTTCTTTTGAAAGTGGATTAGGAATAAGGAGTAGGAAACAGCTTCTTGTAAACTGGGAGGAGAAATCACAGAATTTTTAAAAATCAGCTTTGGTCACAAAGTTGATGTTGGTGACTGATTTTAGGAGAAGGAGTAAGATACCAGCAATAGGAAAACAAAAGGTTTGGGGTGTTTCTTAAACACCATTAAAAATGGTGTTTCCATTCAGTCTGTGGACTTTCTCTTCAGCATTCTTTAATGCTGTTCCGTTTCTCCTAATTCTGATGTAAAACCAGAGGACAGAACTTCTCTCCATACTGACACTGGATGGCTGAATTCTCCTCCTACTGCCTAAGGAAGAAGCATCCATGGATCCCCAGCTTCTCCTGAACTGTAGACACTAACATGGGTTGGCATCTCCCTCCTCCTATCTCCTAGAAGTTCCCCTTCCCCAACTCTGGGTGAAGCCCACGACGGGACTGTTCCTGAGGAGGAAGGTCCAAAGGGGCAGCTCTGAGCAGATCGTTAACTGGGTAAGAGAGTCTCTGATCCTGACCGTGTGCTGGTTTTGTGACACGGGGCTGAGGGCCTGCACCTCTTACATCTCCTAGTGCTCTTTTCACCACCAGCTCCCCACACAGCTAATTCTGTCTGCTCAGCCAACACAAACCCTGAAAGCTTCAAGTTTACTTATAAGTTCTATCAATGGTGAAAACAATCATTTTTGCATACAAATATCCTCTGAGCAGTGACTGCTGAAAGAGTTATCAATTTGTAGGGCTCAGCCTTCATACCAGATTACTGCCTAAAATCAGCAAAGACAGGGAACAGGAACCAATGAGAAATATATTCTGAGAGCAAGTTTACAGGGAGTTTTAAGATATAGATCCAGAAGAGAAGTCCCCCCTCCACCAAATCACACATTTCCCTCCCTCTCTTCCCACCCCCACAAACACCTCTATTCTCTTACCTAAAAAAATTCTGGGTCCTGCTCCCTTCTCTATCTTTGAAAGCAATGCTAAACCAGGAGACGACGCTAAGCTATCAAGAAGGAAGAGGAAAGAGGAAGTGAGGGGAGGAGCTGTCCAAACTTGCTCATGCAAGAGACCTGCCCACCTTATCATCTAGCAGCACCAGAACTTTCTGCAATGATGAGATTGTTTTGTGTGGTTCAGTATGGTAGCCCTGAGCCACATGGGCTATTGAGCTCATGAAATGTGATGAGTGTGATTGAAGAATTGAATTTTTAATTTTAGTCCATTTTGATTAATTTAAAGTTAAATAGTCACATCTGCCTAGTTGCTACCATATCAGACCATGCGAAGACTCTATGGGGAGGGAAGAAATATGGGTCATGCCGTGAAGAGAAAACTGCTGGGTCAAAACCAGAGAGTTGCCACTCAGAGTGTGGCCAAGATGGTGGAGTAGGAAAACCCTGAGCTCACCTCTTCCTATGGGTACACCAAAATTACAGCTATTTAGAAAGCAACTATGACCTGAAAATTAGTAGAAAAGATTCCTCACAACGAAAGATATAAAGAAGGAACCACAAGACAAATAGGAAGGGGTATAGTCAAGGCCCATACACCTAGGTAGGTGACACATAAATGGGAAGATAATTGCAATTACAAAGGTTCTCCCCAAGGAGCAAGGGGTCTGGGTCCCACTTCAGGCTCCCCAGCCTGGGGGATCCTGCACCAGAAAGACGAGTCCCCAAAATATCTGACTTTTACGACCAGAGGGGCTTGCACATGGGAGAGCAAGAAGGTTGTGGGAAACAGAGACCCCATTCTTAAAGGGCATGGACAAAAATCTCCATGCTCTGAGACCCAGCATAGAAGCAGTAATTTGAAAGGAGCCTGGGGCAGACTCACTGGCTGATCCTGGAGAGCCTCCCAGAGAGGCAGGAGGCAAGGAGGACTCCCCTAGTGACATAGACTCTGGCAGCAGCTGTATTGGGGAGTTCATTCTATGACAAGGACACCTGTCATAGAATGGAGTCGTCTCCTTTCTTGGAGTCTTCCCTCTAGCCTATTCCTGCCAGGGGCTTACCTGCCCACCAGCCAATTGGCACCAGTCCCAGAGTCTCCCAAGCCGAACAGCCAGCCATGAGAGGACTCAGTGCCACTCACCAGGAAACTGGCATCAGCCCTGCACACTCTGGACCCTGCAGACAGCCACCCCAAACCTGGACCACCCACCAATAGGCCAGCACCAGCCCTGGAGCAGTAGAGGTCCCACAGCCAGCTGCACCGAATCCCAGCCCCACCCAGCAGCAGGCCAGCAGCCTCAGCACAAGCCAGGGCCTGGCAGCCAACTGGGCCAGAAAAACCTACAAAGACTACTCTACCCAGCAAGGCTCTCGTTCAGATTTAAGGGAGAGATCAAAAGCTTTACAGACAAGTAAAAGGTAAAAGAGTTCAGCACCACCAAACCAGCTTTATAACAAATGTTAAAGGAACTTCTCTAGGAGAAAAAGAAAAAGCCACCACTAGAAACCAGAAAATTACAAAACGGGAAAAGCTCATTGGTGAAGGCAAACATAAAGGCGGGAAATCATCTATGCACAAAGCTAGTAAGAAGGTTAAAAGAGAAAAGCAGTAAAATAATTTATATCCACAATAACCACTTAAGGGACACACAAAGCAATTAGATGTAAAATATGATATCAAAAACAGTAATGAGACGAGGAGAGCACAAAAGCAGGGATTTAAAAATGCATTTGAAATTAAGAGATCAGCAACTTAAAACAATCATATATATATATATATATATATATATACCTCATGGTAACCACAAACCAAATATCTATTATAGATACACACACGCACACACACACACACACACACACACACACACATACACACACACACACATACGGAAAAAGGAAAAGAGAAAAAAGAAAAAGGAATCCAAACATAACACTAAAGATAGTAATCAAATCACAAGAGAAGAGATAAAAGAAAAAGAAATTTATAAGGACACCTACAAAAACAACCCACAAACAATTAACAAAATGGCAGTCAGAACATACATATCAATAATTACCTTAAAGGTAAATGGACTCAGTGCTCCCATCAAAAGACACAGAGTGGCTGAATGGATACAAAAACAAGACCCATATATATATATATATATATATATATATACTGTCTACAAGAGACTCATGTCAGATCTAAGGACACACACCAACTGAAAGTGAGGGGATGGAGTCCCTCCCATCAGGAAGCTTGCACAAGCCTCTTAGATAGACTCATCCACCAAAGGGAAGACAACAGAAGCAAGAAGAACTATAATCCTGCAGCCTGCGGAATGAAAACCACAATCACAGAAAGATAGACAAAATGAAAAGGCAGAGGACTATGTCCCAGATGAAGGAACAAGATAAAACCCCAGAAAAACAATTAAATGAAGTGGAGATAGGCCACCTTCCAGTAAAAGAATTCAGAATAATGATAGTGAAGATGATCCAGGACCTCAGAAAAACAATGGAGGCAAGCATTGAGAAGATGCAAGAAATGTTTAACAAAGACATAGAAGAATTAAAGAACAAACAAACAGAGATGAACAATACAATAACTGAAATGAAAAATACACTAGAAGGAATCAATAGCAGAATAAATGAGGCAGAAGAACGGATAAATGACCTGGAAGACAGAATGGTGGAAATCACTGCTGCAGAACAGAATAAAGAAAAAAGAAAGGAAAGAAATGAAGACGGCCTAAGAGACCTCTGGAACAATATGAAATGTGCCAACATTCGCATTATAGGGGTCCCGGAGGGAGAAGACACAGAGAAAGGATCCAAGAAAATGTTTGAAGAGATTATAATCGAAAAGTTCCTTAACATGGGAAAGGAAAGAGCCAGCCAAGTCCAGGAAGCACAGAGAGTCCCAGGCAGGATGGATGAACACAAGGAGAAACACGCAGAGACACATAGTCACCAAACTGACAAAAATTAAAGACAAGGAAAAATTATTAAAAGCAACAAGGGAAAAATGACAACATACAAGGGAACTCCCATAAGGTTAACAGCTGATTTCTCAGCAGAAACTCTGCAAGCCAGAAGGGAGTGGCACGATATATTTACAGTGATGAACAGGAAGAAACTACAACCAAGAATACTCTACCCAGTGAGGATCTCATTCAGATTTGAAGGAGAAAACAGAAGCTTTACAGACAAGCAAAAGCTAAGAGAATTCAGCACCACTAAACCAGCTCTACAGCAAATGCTAAAGGAACTTCTCTAAGTGGGAAACACAAGAGAAGGAAAGGACCTACAAAAACAAACCCAAAGCAATTAAGAAAATGGTAATAGGAACATACATATTGATAATTACCTTAAATGTGAATGGATTAAATGCTCCAACCAAAAGACACAGACTGGATGAATGGATACAAAAACAAGACCCCTATATATGCTGTCTACAAGAGACCCACTTCAGACCTAGGGACACATACAGACTGAAAGTGATGGGTTGGAAAAAGATACTCCATGCAAATGGAAATCAAAAGAAAGCTGGAGTAGCAATACTCATATGAGATAAAATAGACTTTGAAATAAAGAATGTTACAAGATACAAGGAAGGACACTACACAATGATCAAGGGATCAATCCAAGAAGAAGACAGAACAATTATAAATATATATGCACCCAACATAGGAGCACCTCAATACATAAGACAAATGCTAACAGCTATAAAAGAGGAAATCGACAGTAACACAATAATAGTGGGAGACTTTAACACCCCACTTACACCAATGGACAGATCACACAAACAGAAAATTAAGAAGGAAACACAAGCTTTAAATGACAAAACAGACCAGATAGATTTAATTGACATTTATAGGACATTCCATCCAAAAACAGCAGATTACACTTTCTCCTCAAGTGCACACGGAACATTCTCCAGGATAGATCACATCTTGGGTCACAAATCAAGCCTCGGTAAATTTAAGAAAATTGAAATCATATCAAGCATCTTTTCTGACCACAATGCTATGATAGATCACATCTTGGGTCACATATGAAATCTCAGTAAGTTTAAGAAAACTGAAATTGTGTCAAGCATCTTTTCCAACCACAACATGATGAAATTAGAAATAAATTACAGGAAAAAAAGAAACGTAAAAAACACAAATACATGGAGGCTAAACAGTATACTACTAAATAACCAAGAGATCACTGAAGAAAACAAAGAGGAAATGAAAAAATACCTAGAGACAAATGGCAATGCAAACATGACAATCCAAAACCTATGGGATTCAGCAAAAGCAGTTCTAAGAAGGAAGTTTCTAGCAATACAGTCCTACTTCAAGAAACAAGAAAAATATCAAATAAACAATCTAACCTTACACCTAAAGGAACTACAGAAAGAAGAACAAACAAAACCCAAAGTTAGTAGAAGGAAGGAAATCATAAAGATCAGAGCAGAAATAAATGAAACAGAAAGAAAGAAAACAGTAGCAAACATCAATGAAACTAAAACCTGGTCTTTGAGAAGATAAACAAAATTCATAAACCTTGAGCCGGACTCATCAAGAAAAAGAGGGAGAGGACTCAAATCAATAAAATTAGAAATGAAAAAGGAGAAGTGCCCCAAGGCCAGTCCGCGCGCCGGGCCCTCGAGACAGTGGCATTCCTTTCTTTTAGGGCACAATGACTGTGCAAAGTCCCTGCAGATATGGTGGCGACTAAGCCGAGATAAAAGACCAGTTCTATAGAACAATGTTTATACAAAGTTTCTGCTTTAGTGCACAATGACTGTGAAAAGTCCCTGCTTTAGGGGTATATATATGACTATGCTTTGTTATTAAACTTGCCTTGCAACCATCAGTTGTTTGTGCCCTTCTGATCCCATACCTTGGTGTTTTCAGTTCCCTACCCCCTCTCGTCGATTGTTGCTGCACTTTGAGGACCCGCCGCGGCTGGCGGCAGAGAAGTTACAACAGACACTGCAGAAATACAAAGCATCATAAAAGACTATTATAAGCAACTCTATGCCAATAAAATGGACAACCTGGAAGAAATGGACAAATTCTTAGAAAGGTAGAACCTTCCAAGACTGAACCAGGAAGAAACAGAAAATATGAACAGACCAATCACAAGTAATGAAATTGAAACTGTGATTTAAAATCTTCCAACAAATAAAAGTGCAGGTCCAGATGGCTTCACAGGTGAATTCTATCAAACATTTTGAGAAAAGCTAACACCTATCCTTCTCAAGCTCTTCCAAAAAAATTGCAGAGGGAGGAAAACCCCCAATCTCATTCTAGAAGGCCACCATCACCCTGATACCAAAACCGGACAAAGACATCACAAAACAGAAAACTACAGGCCAATATCACTGATGAAAATAGAGGGAAAACTCCTCAACAAAATATTAGCAAACCAAAGCTAACAATCGATTGAAAGCATTATACACCATGATCAAGTGGGATTTATCTCAGGATGCAAGGATTTTTCAATATCCGCAAATAAATCAATGTGATATACCACATGGACAAACTGAAGAATAAAAACCATATGATCATCCCAATAGGTGCGGAAAAAGCTTTTGAACAAATTCAATATCCATTTATGATAAAAACTCTCCAGAAAGTGGGTAGAGAGGGAACCTACCTCAACATAATAAAGGCCATATACAACAAACCCACAGCAAACATCATTTTCAATGTTGAAAAATTGAAAGCATTTCCTCTCAGATCAGGAACAAGACAAGGATGTCCACTCTCACCACTATTATTCTACATAGTTTTGGAAGTCCTAGCCAGGCCATATATATGACAAGCCCACAGCTAACATCATACTCAATGGTGAAAATCTGAAAGCATTTCCTCTAGGATCTGGAACAAGATAAAGATGCCCACTCTTGCCACTTTTACTCAACATAGTATTGGAAGTCTTAGCCACAATAGTCAGACAAGAAAAAGAAAGAAAAGGAATACAAATTGGAAAAGAAGTAAAACTGTCACTGTTTGCAGATGACATGATGCTATACATAGAATATCCTAAAGGTGCCACCTGAAAACTACTAGAGCTAATCAATGAATTTGGTAAAGTTGCAGGATACAAAACTAATACACAGAAATCTCTTGCATTCCTATACATTAAAAACAAAAGATCAGGAAGACAAATCAAGGAGACAATCACCACTGTAACAAAAAGTATAAAAAACCGAGGAGTAAACCTACCTAAGGAGGTAAAAGACCTGTACTTAGAGAGCAATAAGACACTGATGAAAGAAGTGAAAGACGACACAAACAGATGGAGAGATATACCATGTTCTTGGATTGGAAGAATCAATATTGTGAAAATGACTATACTACCCAAAGCAATCTACATACTCAATGAAATCCCAATCAAATTACCAATGGCCTTTTTTACAGAACTAGAACCAAAAATCTTAATATTTGTATGGAAACACAAAAGAACCTGAAGAGTCAAAGTAATCTTGAGGGGGAAAAAAAAAAACAGAGTTGGAGGGATCTGACTCCCTGACATCAGACTTCAAACTACACAGCTATAGGAAACAAGACCACATGGTACTGGCACAAAACAGAAATATAGATCAATGGAACAGGATAGAAAGCCCAGAGATAAACCCACACACCTGTGCTGAACTAATCTATGACAAAGGGGGCAAGGATGTACAATGGGGAAAAGACAGTCTCTTCAATAAGTGGTGCTGGGAACACTGGACAGCTACATGTAAAAGAATGAAATTAGATCACTTCATTACACCATACACAAAAATAAACTCAAAATGGATTAAAGACTTAAATGTAAGACTGGACACTATAAAACTCTTAGAGTAAAACATAGGAAGAACACTCTTTGACGTAAATCACAGCAAGATCTTTTTTGAGCAACCTCCTAGACTCATGGAAATAAAAACAATAATAAAGAAAGGGGACCTAATGAAACTTAAAAGCTTTTGCACAGCAAAGGAAACTATAAGCAAGAAGAAAAGGAGAGAGGCCACAACAGTGAGAGGCCCGTGTACCACAAAAAAAAAAAAAAAAAAGCTACAGTGATGAAAACAATATGGTATTGGCACAAAAACAGACACATAGATTAATGAAACAGAACAGAGAGCCCAGAAATAAACCCATGCACATATGGTCAAAGGAGGCAAGAATATACAACGGGGAAAAGATATTCTCTTCAATAAGTGGTGCTAGGAAAATTAAACAGCTACATGTAAAAGAGTGACATTAGGACATTTTCCAACACCATATCCAAAAAGAAACTCAAATTGGGTTAAAGACCTAAATGTAAGACTGGATACCATATAACCCCTAGAGGAAGACATAAGCAGAACACTCTTGACAGAAATCGCAGCTATATTTTTTTGCATCTGTCTCCTAAAGCAGAGGAAATAGGATAAAAGCAAAAATAAACAAATGGGACCTAATTAAACTTCAAAGCTTTTGCACAGCAAAGGACACCATCAACAAAACAAAAACACAACCTAGAGAATGGGAGAAAATATTTGCAAATGATATGACACATAAGGGGTTAATATTCAAAATACAGAAGCAGCTCATACAACTCAACATCAAAAACAAACAACTTGATTTAAAAATAGGCAGAAGACCTGAATACACAGTTTCCCAAAGCAGACAAACAGATAGCCAGCAGGCACATGAGAAGATACTCAACATCGTTAATCATCAGGGAAATGCAAATCAAAACCACAATGAGATATCACCTCACACCTGTCAGGATGGCTATCATCAAAAAGAACACAAGTTACAGAAGTTGGTGAAGATGTGGAGAAAAAGGACCCCCTCCTGCGCTGCTGGTGGGAATGTAACTTGGTGCAGCCACTGTGGAAAACAGTATGGGGGCTCCTCAACACTAAAAATAGAACTACCATGTGACCCCACAATTCCACTCCGGGGTATATATCTGAAAAAACAAAACAAAAACAAAAACATTAATTCGAAAAGATACATGCACCCCGATGTTCACGGCAGCATTATCGACAATTGTCGAGACATGAAAGCTACCTAAGTGTCCATCAACAGATGAATGGATTAAGAAAATGTGGTGTATATATATATATACACACAATGCAATATTACTGAGCTATAAAAAGAAATAAAATTTGCCATTTGCAAGAACATGGATGGACTTGGAGGGTATTCTTCAAGTGAAATAAGTCAGAGAGAGAAAGACAAATACTGTGTAATATCACTTATATGTGGACTCTAAAAAATACAACAAACTAGTGAATAGAACAAAAAAGAAGCAGACTCACAGATACAGAGAACAGACTAGTGGTTACCAGTGGGGAGAGGGGCAATACAGAGGTAGGGGACTAAAAGGTACAAACTAGTAGGTATAAAATGAGCTACAAGGATATGTTGTACAAAACAGAGACTATAGCCAATATTTTATAATACCTATAAATGGAGTATAACCTTTACATATTGTGAATCACTATTTTGTACATCTGTAACTTATATAATAGTGTCCACTAACTATACTTCAATTAAAAGAAAACACAATGAGATATGACTCACCCCTGTTAGGATGACTACATCAAAAAGCGAAGAAATAACAAGTGCTGTGAGGATGTGGAGAAAAGGGAACCTCATGCATGTCGGTAGGAATATAAATTGGTGCAGCCACTGTGGAAAACCGAATGGAGGGTCCTCAAAAAAATTAAAAATAGAAACTCATATGATCCAGCCATCTCACGTCTGGATGTTTATCCAAAGAAAATGAAAACATTAACTAGTAGAGATATCTGCACCCCAATGTTCATTGCAGCATTATTTACAATAGTCAAGATATGGAGACAACCTAGGTGTCCATTGATGGATGGAAGGATAAAGGAGATAAACACACACACACACACAAATAGTATTCAGCCACAAGAAAGAAGGAAATCATGCCACTTGTGACAACATGGATAGATCTCAGGGCATTATGCTAAGTGAAAAAAATCAGACAGAAAGACAAATAGTGTACAAGCTCATTTATATGTGGAATCTAGACAAAACAAAAGCCAGGCTCATAGATACAGAGAACAGCATGGTGGTGGTGAGAGGCGAGGGCTGAGGGTGGAAGGGGAGAAATGGGTGAAAGGGATCAAAAGGTAAAAATAAAGAAATAAATGAGTAAATAAATAAATAAGCAAATAAAATGAATGCTTGTTGCCACATGTATACACATATATAAGCTCATTACAGGCTCATATATAAGCTCACATATATACGTCAATACCAAGCTTAGAAATATTGTTTAATTGATTGTTGAATCTACTGAAAAAAATGCATGAATTTTATTTTATGCAAATTAAAATTCAATAAAGCTGAAAACTCCTGCCATTTAGGTACAATTGGATGCGAGTAGGAGAGTCAATTGTGGTAGACTGATTGTAAACTGGCCCCAGTTTGTCACACTACCTTCTCTCCAGGCCCTTTAACAATATGAATTTGGTTCTCTTCCCATGCAGAGTTGGAACCTATTTTTGCACCTCCTGAAGCGCAAAACCTCAAAAGCTTTGCAGTTTTATTTTCAACAGTTTCTGCTCTTTTATGCATTTCCTCATTTTGCTTCATAATTCGACGCCCTTTTTCAACCCACACACTCCCTTCTTATGCATGTAAAATATCTGTACCACTTTACTAGAAATTCTATGATAAAGAGACCAGAGGATGATTTTCACACACATCACAGCACAACCCAGGGAACTCTGTGGTTCACCCATTTCTCAGAATCTTCTCACAATAACAGGAATGGCTGTTATAAATTCATCTGTGCACAGCACCTCCTCCCTGCCTCAGCCACAACTCTTTCCTGCCTCATCACCCTCACCTTTGGTCTTACCTGTCACACATAGCTGTGGTCGCTTCACAGGACAGAGAGGTTAAGATGCAAGGTCCACTTCTCCTCCTCCCCGTGGGGTGATGCTCTCACAATGGACTCAGAACTGGCGACGAGGCCTGATTAAGGACACTCACAGCTTGGTCTTGAGCTGAGGAGAAGAACCAGTGCAATCAGTGGACGCAGGTTGTTCTGCTTTTCTATGCCTTTTAGAATCCTGACAGTGGTGCTTTAAAAGCCTAAACTTTATATAGAAAACTTAACAAGTCAATTTTTTATCATTGCCTATTTTGAAGCAATAGCAACTTGAAATTTGTATTAGAATTTCTCTATTTCCAAGTTGTAAACGGCCACAAATAATTCTGTGTAAATATAAATATGTAAATATTGCGCATTCTCTCTCATTACATTTTACTTCTATTTAACAGGAGATCAGGGATTTCAGCACCCAGATAGCAAACTGGCCATATGCCAAGCATTCTGGAAAATGGACTGAGATCAATTATAGACCACAGACGTTCTCCTGCAAACCCTAATAAAAACCAGGATGCCATAGACAATTAGGAGTATAAGTATCAGAGACAAGAGGTTTCAACAGATTTCTGGAAGGATGCATCAGAGCAGAACATCCACAGCCAACATGGCCAAGGAGAGGCTGTCCTGAGGTGGCCGCGGATGGTGACGGAAGCACCTCGGGGAGGTGGGCTTCAGAAATTTCAGCTCCAAGGGGATGGGGCTGTAGGGCTGAAAGCAGGGCATTCGTGGAAGAAGTGAGTATGTGACACATGATCCAGTCATCTCCTCACTTCCCCCTCATTCAGAACCTCACACTTCAAGGTCTCTCCTCCCGAGTGGGTAATTGAAGGAATCTCTCCTAAAGATTAGAGCATCTCCAGAGAAAATCCTCTGCATTCTGGCATTTTGGGTTCCGTCTACATAACAGCCTATCCTGCGGTCACCTCACGTGAAGGCTGCAGTCGGCACCCTCACTCAGACGTGGAACTTCCAGGTTTTCTAATGATTTATTCCAAACTACGAGAAGGCAGTCGGGGAGAGCTGCTGCTTGACGACAGACTGCAATATGAAAGACAGATGAAAGAGACAAAGACAAACAGCAAAAATAACCCCAAAGGGAGACATACACGCAGGAAACAAAACCAGGAAAAGACAAACCAAACATAAAAAGAAACTTCTCTTTCAGATATCTAGGTTATTAATCCTCCCACTGAAATCAACTAAAAATACTGAAAAATATTACATACATTTTCTTAAAAGCATAAGTGGGCAGGCAAGAAAATAACCTTTCTCAGACACGGAACTAAGTTTAGGTGGGCAAAGTGGAGCATAGCAGCTAGCTGTCGCTCTGAGGATATTTCACCAGCCCTGGAGAATTTAAAGTCCGCTTCTCAAAACCACATTGACAACAAAGACTGAGAGTTCTTGGCACCAGCACAACCTCACTAAGAGAATTTGTAGAGTGTACTTGAGGCAAGAGGAAAGTCATCACAGATAGTAAATCAGAGGTTGAAAAGAAAGAAGAAAGAAAGAAGGAAAGAAAGAGAGAAAGAAAGAAAGAAAGAAAGGAAGGAAGGAAGGAAGGAAGGAAAGACGGAAGGGGGAAAGAAAGAAAGAAAGAAGGAAAGAAAGAAATAGGAAGAAAGAAGGAAGGAAAGACAAAGAAAGGGAGAGAAGATAATGGTAATAATTTCTAGGGCTTAAAAAGGAAAAAAATAAGAAAATAAAAATACACAAGAATAATGCATAGATGGGTTGGAAGGTGGGAATGGAGTTTAAATGTTCTATAGTAATTTGTTGTATAAGAGGAAGATTAAAATATAGATTCCCTTTAGACTTTGTTAAGAATATGTGTTGTATGAGGAATATAGCCAGTATTTTGTAATAACTGTAAATGGCATGTAACCTTTAAAAATGGTAATAAAAAATTTTAAAATTTGGAAAAAAGAATATGTGCTGTGGCCACTAAGAAAATTAGGAAGAGTGTATATAATTTCCAACTGAACAGAAAACAAAATAGAATATGAAAAGAAGAACCAAATAATCCAAATTAAGGCAAAAAGAAGAAAGAAAAACAAACTATGAAACAGGTTGGACAAGGAGAAAGCAAAAAATAAAAGATTACAAATGCATCCAAATAGATCATAAATTATAACTATGATAAATACACCAAAGATTTCCGATAAAAAATAAATATTGTTTGGAGTGGATTGCAAAGAAAATCCAAATCTAAAACATGAAACTTGAGATAGGTTGAAAGCAGAAGTCGAGGCAAATACAGCAATCCAATTCTAAACAAACAAGAACAAAATATCAAATGAAATAGAATTTTCATTCAGTGTTTCTTGTGAGCCTATTATGTGCCAAGCACTGTTTTAGGCAATTGGGTATGTTAGCAAAAACTATCAGGTAAAGATCCTTGCCCTCCGGATCTTTCAGTGTTCCTGGAAGGGACAGAAAAGAAACAAAAAAGGAATAGTGTGTGAATTATAAAATAATTATAGAAGATGTTCACTTATGTATGAAAAAAAAATCAGGGAGCGTGGTAAAGAGGACCAAGAGTGAGAAGGCAGGTTATCCTTCAACAGTGCGGAAAGGGAATACCTACAAAGTCCTATTTTGCAACATGGCAACTTGTTGATTGCAAATCTCAGAGAATGCAACCCAATCTAGGAAGAGTTTTAGATAATCGAGACGCTTTTTCAACAAGAAGAAAGAACTTTGAGAACAATTGCCTTGGATATTCCAGTTTTTATATTTGTTTATAAATATAGATGAGACTGATGTTTAAAAATATAAGTTGGTTTGAAACGTCCTCGAGATCTTCCCAGGTGTCATCTGAAACCCGACGGTGAGTCAGACCACTCCAGGTGGGCAGCTGGCAGGTTTAATAAGCAAGGAACTTACAAGGCTTGTCCTGAGCGGCCACGAGGAGAATAGCTTTCCACCCGTGTCTGCCGGAATCGTCAACCTTTATACAGCGGCCTTGAGTGGATTCGGTCCCGTCTAGAATCCAGATAGTGTCAATTTCTACTCAAGGCTGTATCCTTGGGGAGGCTTCTGGGAGTGGGGAAGCCAAGCAGAACGCACATCCCAAGGACAGCGGAGTAGGTGGGGAGCCCCCAGCTGCGTGGGTCCAGTTCTTGGGCCCAGCTCTCAAGCCCCGTGACCCGCTCTCGCGATCTCACAGGCTCGCGTCTCGCGCAACGCGCCCTGGCGGTCAGCAAGGGCTTTCGCTGGCACGGAGGTGGCTCCTTTGGTAGCTCCCCGGCTGCACTGGTGGCAGATGTCACAGCACCAATACAGTCACATGCAAGAGAAAACGCAGGTTAAGACAATGATTCCCCAAATCAATGACCAACTTTTTCTACCAAGAACCCTATGATCCGAACCACTGATTTACTAGGTCCCCAGGTAGGGGGGTGGGATCACTCAGGGTGTTCACTTGTGCCCTCATGTGACTCAATAAAGACGATACATTAACAGTCTCATCGGTAGGAACACACTGCATTCTGTTTGGACAATGGCACACGTGCCTCCTTGCCAGGCAGGGATCATGTCCAAGGCCATTCTAGTTTGGAGGGCAGCTTTTCTCATCAGAGAAATGTCAGCGTTCAGTAAGGACAGGCTTTGTTGGCTACCATTCAAGACTTGCTGGGTGAACTTACCAAGGGCTTCTATGTGTGTATACCTTCCAGAAAGGATGCAATTTTGCCTCTACATTCAACAAATTACCATTCCAATGAACTTTTGGTTGTTCGTGGATTATATATGCAGCACTTTACAAATGATTGCTGTGTCTCAAACATGCCTCCTTTGACCTTGGGCCTCATTACTCAACATCTCTGGAACCCCTTCTGCTGGAGTCATCTTTGAACTTAAAAGCCACAGTGGAAAACAAGTCTCTGATTTGTAGCTTCTTTTTATTTTCAACCGGAAGCATGCTTTCAAGTTTGGTCATTGACCCTGTTCACCAGATTGAGACTCTGGCACAAGGTAAATCCGTTCTCCATAGGTCAAGTTGTGATCTCTAAGAACGGTCAGAACTTTGGCCGCAGTCATACCATAAACTTGCTGTGACAGTCTCCTATTCATAGCAGTGAGCTTTACTGCCTGTCCTCTCCTTGGCCACAAGGACGGGGAGACTCCATGGCACAGATTTTTAGCTGGTCGAGGCTCCTCTCTGATTGACCGTGAGAAAATAAGGCTCAGGGCTCTTAGGGACACTTCACCCCCTTCAGATGTTGCAGGCCCTACTCCAGCCCCTTTTAATCTTCTGACTGTGTGGGATGTACACATAAATACCCCTCTGGGAATGTGGTCATGTCAAATTTCTTTCCATAATCTGCACGAGCAGAGCACTTCCCTGGACTCCTGCTACACCACTGATGGGAAGCACGCAGCACCACTCTTACAGGAAGAGGATTGGCAAGGTCTTGGGGTTCTTCTCTAGAGTGATCTCATCCATAGCAAAGAAGGTGATTTATGGCCAGCCTGTGATTAAATAAGACAGACCTCACGAAGAAGGGAGGGCAAAGAAGGAAGACATTTATTCTTGTCTCCTACTGGCCCATCAAATTGGGTCCACTAGTGCCTCGTGAAGGAAATCTTGGATAGCTTCTGCCCTAAGCGCAAGCCCTCTCCAGTCTCTGTTAGTCCCATTTGTGTAATTACAACATCCAACCCAATAATCAAACTCGGAATTTCGCTGCAGGGTAAAGCCTCTCCTTCCCCTGGTTTGTGCCTGCTTCCGCCGAAGGACCAGCAGTGTGCCCAGGGCTTCTTCCATCTCTCCCCACCCCGCCCTTCGTCTCCTCCTCCTCCCGTCACTCGCCTTGGATGTGACTCCTCGTGGGTTGGAGGAGAAGAGGAAAAACCATTGAAGACAAGTCAGGTGTAATCTGGCTTTGGGGGATGGAGGCACACTTCGTGGCTCTTTTCCTCATGGGGCCCCATTAATGAAGGAAAGATTTCCCTGGAAATCTGCAATTACAAGTCCAACTGATGGCCACTATCTCCCCACCAGCTGGTCGCTTCGACTCCAGTTCCGGGCACAGCTGCAATCCCTGGTGGACTTCCGGGCAAGTCCCCTTCAAGCTGCCTTTGGCTGGCTCCCTCCTGTGTGGCCCACATTTGACTTACGGGGAGCACATATTTTTGCCCCACAGTCAGTGAAAGTTATGGCTGCTTCCAATCAGCCTCCTCAGTCTTTACCCTCTGGCACATAGCACATAGTCCTTTCGTATTATATATCCCACAGGAGCACCCGGCTCCAAAGCTAAACTCCAGAGGACACAGGTCATGTCCTCCCAGGAATCTCTTACCATACACCACTCAGGTCCTCTGGCAGCATCAAAGCCCAAGGGGCTACCTTACTTGCTGTGAGGTGAGAGGAAACCGTCATCCTATTGGGTAGGGCACACAAGTGGAGTCCCCGTGGAGCTTCCCTTATTAAATCACATGGTTACATATAGATCCCCCTCTTTACCAGGGAGCCAATTACTCTCGAGATGAAGCCCAAGAATTTGCCAATCCTGAAGGCTGTTGTCCTTATGATCAGAATGTCCTCTTTTAAAAAGCCCTTTCCTCTTGACCTCTTCAAATACCTACCGAATTAGCTGAAGAGCTAAACCTCACCTAACTGGTTTCCAGCTCCTTCCCTGGCAGGTCCTGCCCAGATCTTCTAGTGTATGAGTTTGGAATGTGGGGGTGTTGGCAATACTGAGGGCTCAGCTGAAATTCACATTTATGTTAATATCCTGCCACATTCACCCCAGGCCTTTCACATGACCTTCAGTCCAAAATTTCAATGTAGGACGTTTACATTGGACCTGCCCTTTGACGTCTGCTACTCAGCTTGTCACAAACCTAATTGAGTACTGTCACTCCTGAGTCTACCCCGCTGATCTTCTCTGCAGTCCCTAACTTTCCTGTTTCTGAAGAGAAGCATGATGAATCATTCCAGTCACCCACATGGACACATGCTGTACATCCTTCACAGCAGATTTCAAGCTCTGAATTCTTCCTCAAGTCTTCTCCTACGAATCCTACTTTAATTCTCCAATTATGGGTCATGGCTCTCACATATTTCAACAATAGGAATAATGCACACCCAAAATGCTGGAATTTCCAGAGACCTCAGAACTCAGAACCACCTTCAGAGAAAACTGGGATGTAAGGATTGTGAAGATAATCGAGCAGGCATGAATTCCTTCGACACGGGAGAAGATAATGTGATGATTTATCGATGATTTTCATTTGATTTACTCATTTCTCCTCTGGGCACGTCTTACCTTCCAAAGTGGAATATAAGCTGCATCTTCCATAGGCCCTAACGTATGCCTAGATACACACAAGTTAATTGAATTAATAATGCTTCTGCAAGGTGCTGAGAGAAAATATCATTTCAACGGTTCTTAAATGAAAGGTGTCAGGACAGTGCATGAATAGTTCGCTCTCTAGAGATAATACTGCACTGATGAATCACTCACAAGGAACTACCTCTAAATATAAGAATTGTGTTATCGGGAATAGCAGTTTGGACTAGCGGTGTTATGTCACAACCTATATTATGATTTTTTTTTTTTTTTTTTTTTTTTTTTTTTTTTGTGGTATGCGGGCCTCCCTCTGTTGTGGCCTCTCCCGTTGGGGAGCACAGGCTCCGGACGCGCAGGCTCAGCGGCCATGGCTCACGGGCCCAGCCGCTCCGCGGCATGTGGGATCCTCCCAGACCGGGGCGCGAACCCGGTTCCCCTGCATCAGCAGGCGGACGCGCAACCACTGCGCCACCAGGGAAGCCCCACACAACCTATATTATGAATGTTTTCTCACAATGGGCTTTTCTTCCATGCTGTCTTTACTCCATTCATAATATTTGTGATGAACCTTAGAATGAGCAGGTATTTGGGATCCTATTTTCTTCAGATTTGATCTCGAATCCCTGTCTCCCTAAATTTCACCAGTGCAGTAGATACTGTCAGTCACATTCACAGGGAAAGCAAAGGACAGCTGTAAAAATTCCAACAATTTGAGTTTGGGTTATCTGCCATCATTATAAATGATATAAAATCATCCCTCTAACTTTGAAGTTTTGCACTTATTTTAGCAAGACAGAACCTCTTCTATGCTCACTGCCCATGTCACAGTCCATGTGGGTAAACTTGTCCCAGAGATTTCAACAGTCAGGAGAGATTTTTCTGCTGGCAGAAAACACTAGCGGGAATTGAAAAACAACAACAAAAGTCAGGGAATGCTCTGAAAGAGAAAAAGAAGTAGGTATCAGAAGATGTATCAATCAGGATTCCAGCAGAAAACAGATGGCTCAGTAATAATGAAGTAGTTGGAGGAGAGCCTAGTGAAGGGGCTTCCTACAAGCTGTGGATACAGGGTTTGGAAATGACAAGGGAGAGGGCTAGTAACAGTGAGGAAATTACATCCTTACCCTAAGGGGTGAACAAAAGCTGGAACCCAGAAGGAGAGCTGGGTAGAGAGCTTCCAGGGGAGGAGTTATGAGCTTCGGCTTGGGGTTGCAGCTAGTGGGAGATGCCCTTGCAGGGAGAGAGGCAGGAAAACAGATACCCTGACCTTGCTTTTCTGCCGTCAGGAGCTCTCCTGCTTGGATTTCCCATTGGCAGAAACGAAGCAGAAGTCAGAGAGCAAGAGACCCCACTGATGTAGTCCATATAGATCAGTCACCCAGGCAAAAAGCTGGAGTGAAAGAAGGGTGAACTGTGGATCTGCAGAGGCAAGAAAAACACTTGGCACAGAAGAGATTTCTTAGGTACAGCAGGGACATTTTAAGTTAGGATGGTACCTTAAAGAAAAGAGAGAGAGAAAAAAAACAATAAGAGGATTTACCAACGTCCACATCTCCATGAACCACGGAGTAATGGTGCCAGAGAAGCCTGATGCTTCACTAACAAAGTACTCATAGATGTGGATTGAAATAAGACACATTACCAGTGGTGCTGACACTTAACGTATGCAGGGTTGCTTATTTGAATTTTCCTAAATTGACTCTGTGAACTCTCTGAAATAGATCATCGCCTGCTTATGTCAATTTCGTAACCTCTTACATTCACTGGCATTGTGTAGAAGGACAGCTGGGAGCCGGGCGTCAGTGGGGAATGTGCTGGGAAGATATTTCATTCTGGTTAGCTCTCACTGCATAACAAACCATCCCAAAACTTAGTGGTTTAAAACAACAACAATCATTTATTTTTCTCATGAATCTGCAATTTGGGCAGGACCCCGTGGGGATGGCTCATCTTTGCTCTTTGCATCTTCATCAGTTGGCACCTGGAGGATGCACTTTGGGGTCACCTCGCTTGCGTGACTGGCAAGCTGCTTCTGGCTGGCAGCTGAAATACCAGCCAGGGGAGTGGGCCAGTGACTTCAAGTCCTCTTCATGTGGGTGACTTGGGCTTCCTCACAACATGGTGGCCAAATTCCAAGGGCAAGCACCCCGAGACAGCAAGGAGGCATTTTCCCTTTCTAACCTTGGAAGTCCCATGGTGTTACTTCAACCACCCAGAATTTATCAAAGCAGTCACAAAGTCCATCCAATTTCAAGGCAGGGGACATAGACCCATAACTCAATGGAAAGAGTAACAAGGTCAGATTGTAAGAAGAAGTCAGAAAGAAGATATGGTTTTAGCCCTCTTTGGAAAATGCAAACTACCATATTAACAAGTCATAGTAAACTGAGAAGTAAAAATAAAATTTACACTACTACCAAAACTTTGGCCATATTTTTGAAAGCACGTTTGTAATCACCTTGAAAACAACTTGAAATAAATTCTCCTTGGCTTCTTCCCTTATATTTTTCATTCGTTCATCATGCTTCTTCATTAGGAATTTTATTTGTTCCTCCTTTTCTTTCTGTGGGCAATGGGCATATTCCTTTCCTACTAGTTTAATTTCCTTTTCTAACTGATCAGCGTAGATTTTCTTCAAGACTTCCTCCTGCTTTCTCAGCTTTTCCTCTATGTCCTTGTATACGGTGTCGGAAAAGTGGGCCCCCTGGTTGTTCTGCACCATCTCCTCTATCAGCTCCACCAGCTCCCGCACCTGAGCTTCCTTCTCAGCCTGCTCTGTACTCCTGTTAGCGAAGGTACAGCAGCGGTCTCCACACTCCTTGAGGATGCTTCGCAGATTTACACCCGCCCTCTGCAAAAAGACGCTTAGGCTCTGGCCCTCCAGCTCCTCTTTGCGAGTGAACAAGATGATCATGTGCTTCACGGCTGCTTCCCCAAACACAGCCTTGATCAACGCCACGGTTTTCTGCTCTTCCTCCCCGTAGCGGCCCAGCTGCATGACCAGCACGATGGCGTGAGGCCCGGGGCAGGAGGCGAGGACACAGCGGCTGATTTCCCTGCAGGTGGTGCTCAGGCTCTCCTCGGTGTCGAAGAGCCCTGGGGTGTCAACAACGAGAAGGTTTCTCCCCTCCCATTTCCGGGATGCTTTCTGACAAGTTTTGGTAACAGCCTGCGGAGCAACCATAGACTTGAAGGCGTCTTCCCCGAGGATGGTGTTTCCTGTGGCACTTTTCCCACTTCCAGTCTTTCCGACCAGCACGATCCTCAGAGTGTTGTCCTGGGCGTCAGCCATGTTTATATCAAGAGGCCCTGGGGCTTAGGTACCCACAAGATCTTAAGAAAAGGAAGGAGAGGGAAAAAGGGTCAATTTGGGCAAGTGGCAACTGTTCCCAACTCTCTTTTGTTTCTTTCTTTTCCTCCCTGAAAATGTGTAATATTCTACTATGCACAGACAGCTCGATTGCTGTGGAAGAAATAACAAAGTACTTAAAGAGTATCCCCACAAAAGAGTCGTGTCCAGATGGTTTCACATGGAATTAATTGAAACCTTCAAAGATCTGATCATCTCAGTGCTACTTAAACAATTCCTGATCACATAAAAAGGAAGGAAAACGTTCAGCTCTTTCTATGAAGCAAGTGTAATGTTGATCCGAAAAACTAACCACGAGTTCACCAATATGTAAAGCGATACACATGTCTCATGTGTGAGTATTGATTCAAAATTCCTAAATAAATTATTAGACACTAAAAAGCAATACACCTTGATTAAGTATTACTGTTTCAGAAATACTAGGGTGGTTCCACATGAGGAAATTGATTGTTGCAACACATCCCATGAATAGGTTAAGAAGAAAAGGAACCAGGTGCAAAACAGACATTTGGCCAAATTCAACACTGATTCGTGTTCTTTTTTTTAATATAAATTTTTTTATGTGTTTATTTATTTTGGGCTGCATTGGGTCTTTGCTGCTGCGCACGGGCGTTCTCTAGTTGTGGCGAGCGGGGGCTACTCTTTGTTGCGGTGCGCAGGCTTCTCATTGCAGTTGCTTCCCTTATTGCAGAGCACGGGCTCTAGGCACGCGGGCTTCAGTAGTTGTGGCTCACGGGCTCTAGAGCTCAGGCTCAGTGGTTGTGGTGCAGGTCACGGGCTTAGTTGCTCCGCGGCATGTGGGATCTTCCCAGACCAGGGCTCGAACCCATGTTCCCTGCATTGGCAGGCGGATTCTTAACCACTGCACCACCAGGGAAGCCCAACACTGATTCATGTTTAAATCATAAAATTTAAATGAATAGATACTTCTTTAACATGATTTTACATAAATATAAATTAAAAGTTGTTTTTCATCACTTTTTTTTCATGCAACTAAAATAGTTGATTATAAAGTTCATTTGGATGAAGACAAAAGAAAATTAGCCTTGGCAATCAAGAAAAGAAAAATGAGGGAAGACTAGCTCTACCAGAGAGTAGAACATTATAATTTCTATAATTAAAGCCGTATGATGTTGGTGCCTGAATAGAGAGAACAGTAAAACAAAAACAGAAAATTCGGGAGTAGACCAAACTGATCACACTATATTCATTTATATTCAATTCAATTATATTATGTTACATTTATATTCAATAAGGCAGCATCTCACATCAATGGGAAAAACGATGGACTAATAAGAAACACTGAGATAACAATACAGAGAAAGATAAAACTGCATCCACTTCCTGATGCCATTCAAATTCCAAATAGATTAGAAATTTAAATGTGAAAAAATCCATATGATAATAGAAGGAACATGGATAAATCTTTGTAACCTGGGGGTGGGGAAAATATTTCTAAGATTTGAAATAGAGTAAGGAAAAAGACACCTAAATTTGATTACATAAAAATCAAAAAGATGATGTGAGGCGAACAAACAAATAAACAATCCTCCATACACACAAATTAAAACACAAATGTCCAACTAGGGGAAAATTCTTTTTTCCAACTTATATAAAAGAGGGGCAAAGGGCAATTTTCCTTTTACACCAAGAATATCTATACAGTTGGCCAACAACCACATGAAAAGATCATTAATTATTGAAGAAATGCAAATCAAAACTACAATGATGTATCACCTCACAGCAGTCAGAATGGCCATGATCAAAAAGTCTACAAATAATAAATGCTGGAGAAAATGTGGAGAGACGGGAACCTTCCCACACTGCTGGTAGGAATGTAATTTGGTGCAGCCACTATGGAGAACAGTATGGAGGATCCACAAAAAACTAAAAATAGAGTCACCATATGATCTAGCAATCCCACTCCTGGGCGTATATCTGGACAAAACTCTAATTTGAAAAGATACATGCACCCCTAAGTTCTTAGCAGCACCATTTACAATAGCCAAGACATGGAAACAACCTAAATGTCCATTGACAGATGAATGGATAAAGAAGATGTGGTACATATATACAATGGAATATTACTCAGCCATAAATAAAATGAAATAATGCCATTTGCAGCTACATGGATGGGCCTAGAGATTATCATATTGAGAGAAGTAAGTCAGACAAAGAAAGACAAATATTATATGATATCACTTACATGTGGAATCTGAAAAAAATACAAATAAACTTATTTACAAAACAGAAATGGACTCACAGACATAGAAAACAAACTTTTGATTACCAAAGGGGAAAGTGGCTGAAGAGGGATAAATTAGGAATATGGGATTTATGGATACATACCACTATATATAAAATACAAAAGCAACAAGGATTTACTGTATAGCACGGGGAACTATATTCAATATCTTATAATAACCTATAATGCAAAAGAATCAGAAAAAAATATATAACTGAATTACTTTGCTGTACACCTAAAACTAACACAGTGTTGTAAATCAACTATACTTAAATTACAAAATTTAAAAAAAAAAAACAAAGAATATCTAAAAGTAGAGAAACAAAAGACCAGCAACTCGATAAAAAATGGAGAAAGATATAAATAAACAGTTCAAAGAAAAAAATGTAAATATCCTTTGAATATATAAAAAGAGATGCACATTCACTCGTAATAGAGAATAATATATCAAAACATAGAAAAATTAAATTAATTATTTAATATTACACTAAGATACTATTTCTCACCTACAGGTTTGGCAAAAATCCAAAAATTTACTGGCATAATATATTGGTAAAAGGTGTAGGGGAAACAGGTGCTCTCCCACATGGCTAGTGCGAATGGAAAAGCAGTCTAAAACATCTAGAGGAGAAGTTAGCAATATCTTGCAAAAGTACATGTGCATATACCCTTTGATTATCAACCTCAATTTTGGGATTTATCCCAAAGGTACACTGACAAAAATACAGAAAAAAATTATGCAGAAGGCTGTTTACTGCACCACTATTTGAAATAGCAAAAGACCAAAAACCTATCAAATGCCCATCAGTACGGACCTGGTTGAATAAACTAAGGTGTATTCACACAGTGCAGTACTAGCCAACTGTAAAACGGAATGAGATATATCTTTATGTCCAGGTATGGAGACATCTCCAGGATATATCATTAAGCAAAAAAAGCCAAGTGAAGAAAATAATGCAGAGTTTACTCTCATTTCTCTAACACGGAGGATCGGGGCCTACATATATAAAATGTAATATATATATTTTTTCATTCATACATAAAAGCAATGGCAGGATAATCTGAAAAGTAAGCAGACAAAAAAGTTACTTATATGGGGATGGAAGAAACAGGGTGGAGGGAAGCTGGGGATAGAAGCTGGGAACTAGACTACTTTGGATATACTTAGATTTCATAGATTTGATCTTGAAAGCATGTATTATACAGCAAAAATTATATTTCAAAATATTAGTAAAAATCCAAAGCAAATGAAACAAACTAGCCAGATTGTATTTTGTGTGGTGGATGAACCACAAAAAAATTGGTCCTAGAGACTTGACAATGCAGTAATTTCTTTGTCCATCCCCAGTAGGATATAGTAAAGCGCCCCGCCCCCGCAAAAAAAACCTGCAAAAAATTGTTTTCAGGAATCCTATTCTTATTTGTGTGTATGTGCGTGTGTGTGTTTGTATAGTTTTGAAATCCACTGAAAAGGCCTAAAAACAATGATGAGCCCACTGACAATGAGCACCTTTAGTGCCAGATTGTAGTCTTCAAATGCCATTTCCTACCAAAAATGTAGGGCTCTTAGGAGAAAGTATGGATTCCAGGTCTGGGCCAGGCAACGTACGAGTTGAGCATCGACCATCTTGCCATACTAGACCATCTTGAGCATACAAGGATGCTATGAAAAGAATTACTAGGATCGCATCAAAAGGACTTAAGAGCCAACTTGAAGACGATCCCCAACGGGACAAAGATGAGACAGTTTGGGAATCAATAAGAATCATGATTCCAAAGGATTGAAATATATCAAATAAGTTAAAATCTATGTGTTCATAGCAATGCCATCTTCTTAGAAGAAGTCAGTTGTTCCCTTTGGAGTATGCTAGGAGTATGTCATTCTGAACGTTGACAAAGGGAAAGAAGAAAGCATTTATCTTGTCTTTCTTATATAACTGTGCCTCGTGGAAATGAAAGAATTGTTGAGGGGAAGTTTCTTTTTATAGGATTATTCCATCTAATAAATGAAGAAAGAATGATAGAATTAGAATATCATAATTTGTGACCCTTAAGGAAATATATACTCAAGGTAATCATGAATATCTGAGACAACCAAACATTATATGCCTTCTGATTGACGTTAACAACTGCACCTGTGAAGTACTCCCACCAAAACACCAGCCAAACCTTACTCTGAGCAAGCTTCTCCCTAAACAGAATTCACACAAAACACTGGAACTAGAAGAGCATGACAAGTGACATTTTGGGGATGTAATCAACAAAGCGTACACTTCCAATTCTGTTGGACAAAAGACTTCCCCTTTCTTAAAGAAATTTTACAGCAAGAAAAAAGGAAGGTAGAAACCTATGTGTTAAGTTAAATTTAAGAGATATCAATGAATTGCAATTTATGGACCTCATTTGGGCGCAACTTCAAACAATTTTTAAAATTGTGAGACAATCAGAGCAATGTGAATATAACTGGTAATTTTCTAGAAATTCTCGTTGCTTTTTGAAGTCTGATTCTGGTAATTTTTTAAAATGGTCTTTATCCTTCAGACATACATACTCAAATATTTACTGATTAAGTGACACAAGGTCTGACATTTGCCTCAAAGTAATCTGGGGTGGCCGGGGAGTGGTGAGTATATAAATGAAACAGGACTGGCATAAACGGATAATCGTTGAAGCTTGGTATAGGTACATGGAAGTTCTTATATTATTCCCTCTATCTTTCAATAAGTATGTTTTGTATATTACAGTCATCCCTCCATATCAATATGGAGGGGGGATTGATTCCAAGACCCCGACATGTTCCAAAATCTGCAGATGCTCAAATATCTCATGTAAAATGGCGAGTACAGTTGGCCCTCCATATCGGGGTTTTCACATTGGCAGATTCCACCTACCTTGGATGGAAATTTCCCTCCTGTTAGGTTGAATCTGCCAATGTAAAACCAGGGATAGGGAGAGCTGAATGTGTATTTATTGAAAAAAATCCACATACAAGTGGACCCGCACAATTCAAATCTGTGTTGTTCAAGGGTCAGTTGTGTCTCACTTACTCCCAAAAATGACCTGCAAGGAAGCTAACTTTATTACCTGAGTTTTTTAAATGAGGAGACTGATGTGGCTCAAGAATTCTGGGACACTTGCCCAAAGTCATTGTGCTAATAGGTGCTGAGCAGAGAGGGGTCCGATTCAAAGTCTGTCTGACTACCACGCTCACTCTTAAGCACTGCACACTACGGCCTCTTCTTGTTCCTTCTCGGACCCGTCATTCTGTAGTCTACATCAGGTCAGAGGCAGATCAGGGGAAGACAGTCCACACTCTTTCCCGAATGGTGAACTGGGTAGCAAGCCTATAATTAGGGAAGGCAAGGAGGGGGTCCCACATACATGATTTTTTAGAATAGCTAATCCTCCCTGCATAGCACCCACTCCTCCACTCATACGTCACCCTTCTCTCTGTGAAGCGTCGGAAAGAATTCGAAGTGAATTCTAGATTTCCTGTGTCATTCGTGACCTGGGTAATCCCTGGAGAGTCACCATGCTCTCAGGGGTTCTGATTCTTTTTCAGTAAAATCAACAAGGACCTACTGTCTAGCGCAGGGAACTCTACTCAATATTCTGTAATAACCTATATGGGAAAAGAATCTGAAAGAGAATGGATATATGTATATGTATAACGGAATCACTGAGCTGTGTACCTGAAAGTTACACAACATTGTAAATCAACTCTACTCCAATATAAAATTAAAGTTAAATTAAAAAAAAGAAACAGGGGTTTAGACTGGGTGGTCTCTGAATTGCCTTCCAGCTCTAAAGACCTGCCTTGGGGACACTCATTTCCTACTAAGGGAAAACTCTGGGTTATCAGGTGGTACTCAATGTCTATCCCAACAGCAACTAGACAGACAGTGCAGTATTCAGCAAAAGTTTGTCATGTTAAATATGAGATGTATGGACATTATGCTCATAAACATCTTTCCTCCCCTCTCTCCCCTCCACCCCCAGCACTCTGGCAGCATCCTCCTTACTGCGTTGCTTGCACACCACCTGGTCCCTTCTCAGGCCAGAGCCCACCCCCGCGCAGACTCCCTGTATCCTACTGCCCTTTGCAGCTCTATCCTCTGGGGCCTCTTCTCAGCCAGGCTCACCTTTTGAAGGAGTTGCTGAGTTGTCAAGTTTTCTCCAAAGAAGCTGTCTGAGCTGGTGCTTTTGCTTTAACTATGAGGGGAAAATGTTTGCACCCTCTGAAACCTCTGAGCCAGGAAGCAGATTGGGTGGAGCCAGTGAAGGAACTGTTTGCCTTTAAAGAGACAGAAATATTGCCCCATAACTTGGTGGGCGCTTCAGCTTTGACAAGTTGAAAGCTTTTTCTCCGTGTGCCTGCTATCACACCAACATTTCCAAAGTTATACTTGTTGTTTGGGGTTATTGTGGTGGATCCAAAAGGCCCTTAGCAAATGACCTAAATCTTGCCAAGAAAGCCAGTCACAGTGTCTGATCATCTTTCCTGGGTGAAGTGGGAGACTGCAGGGCTCTTCGGGGAAGAAAGAAGTCAGACATGTGGCTTGGTGTATCCTCGGGAGAGCGCCAGTCTATTGCTGGGTGGAGAGGAGAACTTGTAAGTGATGAACTCGAATATTTAGCTGAAGAGATTTCTAAGTACAGTGTGGAAGGTGCAGCCTGGTTTCTCCTTGCTGCTTATAGTAGAATGCAAGAGGAAAGAGACTGGAGTGATGCAGCTACAAGCCAAGGAATGCCAAGGATTGCCAGCAACCACCAGCAGCTGGGAAAACACAAGGCAGAATCCTCCCCTGGAGCCTTCAGAGAGCATGGCTTTGCCAGCATTTTCAGTGTGAACTCCCAGAACTATGCAGCAATAAATGTCTCTGCTTTGAAGCTTCCTAGTTTGTAATAATCTGTTAGAGCAGCTCTAGGAATCTAGTCTATCACCTTTCTCTTTTCCTCTACCTTTTCCCCTGCCTGCTTTCTGTTCCTCCTAACGACCCAAAGACTCCCCTCCTGCATTACATGGTCTGAGCGGTGCAAATTTACTAGAATGTGCTCTTCCGCCTTCCCTACCCACACATCTGGCCCAGATAGACCATGGAAGTCTCAGTGATGAGAGAAGTTGTGGCTTTCTCAGGAGTTTAGCTTTGAAATTCTCTGGAGACTCTAACTTTTGTCAACAATTTACACAACACTGTCAACTGAAAAAAGTGCACAACCGAAAAGTTGAGAATTCTGTTTTATTCAGCAGAATTTCTGAGGACTTGAGGCCCGGGAGGCAGCCTCTCAGCTAGCTCTGAGGGACCACTCCCAAGACATAAGAGAGGAGCCTGGTACTGGCATCTTTACAATCGACACGGCGCTTTTCTCCACCACAATCCAGGGTCAGTAGATCGGCTTCACTGTGTGCGGGTGAGCGGACCCAAGTTTGCTTCAGTAATAGAAATCGTCTGTCACGTAAATGCTATTAAAAATGCATTTGCCTAATTGTATTTTCTTCAATTTGCTTTTCTATATCAGTGAGAAGATTTTCAACTAAACTGAAATTTAAGAGTTCTATGTTTTAGAACTTTAGGGTTTAATTTACCATGCCTTCAAAAGCTTCCTACGGTAGCTACTCAGTAAAGACCTCTTTTAAGTGCACAGGTTAGACCAAGAGCAAATCTCTATTGTCACTTTTATTAGCCCCTGAATATTAGTTCTTAATTTTCCTTTATATTGTACAGTCCCAGGTAACACTTTTCAGTTTCCTTTAGTTTCTTTAATAAATATTTCCTGAGGGGCAGGTCTATAAGTCCTGCCTTATAATGCCACACAGGGGAAGTAATCCCTAGTGAAACATGTCTATCCTACAATATAATTAAGCAAAAGAGATGTAACCATTTTTTATAAAGCCTATTTACATATACCAATTTTTATTAACTTTCATCTCAATGTTATCATTTTATACCTTTACCTTTAGTTTCCATTAGGAGCCAATCAACAGGTCTTCTCCTCTCTGGTCTCGGACCTAGGCAGTGGTGACATGGCTAAATGCACCAAGAAGGTCAGAATGGTGGGTAAATACAGGACCCATTATGGTGCCTCTCTCCGGAAAATGGTGAAGACAATTGAAATCAGCCAGGACGCCAAGTACACTTGCTCCTTCTGTGGCAAAACCAAGATGAAGAGACGAGCTGTGGGCATTTCGCACCGTGGTTCCCGCATGAAAACGGTAGCTGGTGGTACCTGGACCTACGACACCACTTCTGCCGTCACAGTAAAGTCAGCCATCAGAAGACGGAAGGAATTGAAGGACCAGTAGAAGCGCCACCATTTGAAACGTTGCTAACCTACAATAAATGGGTTAATTTATGTAACAACAACAACAAAAACAAAAAACAAAGCTTGTTCTTACCAGGACTCCTAGAGGTTTTTTTTTCTTTTTATCACCAACCATTTAATCTATTCTGTAAAAAAGACTCTGGGTTCCCAGGGACTTCCCTGGTGGTGCAGTGGTTAAGAATCTGCCTGCCAACGCAGGGGACACAGGTTCGAGCCCCGGTCCGGGAAGATCCCACATGCCGCGGAGCAACTAAGCCCGTGCGCCACAACTACTGCACCGTGTGCGCCTAGGGCCCGCGCTCTGCAACAAGAGAAGCCACTGCAATGAGAAGCCTGAGCACCGCAACGAAGAGTAGCCCCCGCTCGCCACAACTAGAGAAAGCCCGCGCACAGCAATGAAGAACCAATGCAACCAAAAATTAATTAATTTAAAAAAAAAAAAAAGACTCTGGGTCCCCAGAGAGGAGTTGAGCCAAGGGACCCAGGCCCTGTTGTCAATCTTTAACCTTGACTAACTGGCCTAACTGCTGCCTCAGGTAATCGTTGTTCAGGTATCTCAGTGTAATTTTCCTTCTGCCTTTACATATATAGATATATTATAGATATACATATTTATTTATTTTAAACTGGGGTAAATAGAGTGGACTTGATTGGGGCCTTTTAATGTTGGGGACCAGTTGGGGGGTCCTTCTGGACCATCCAGCCTTAGGTCATGTTCTATCAAAACCTTTTCCTTTAATCTTATTAACATTCATTTTACTTACCCATTTTTAAATACCAGTGTTAGGGACAGAGTAGGATAGTTACACAGGTAGTTTTCGAAATCCCACTAGGGGATTATAGATAGAGAGGGAACTTTGAGGAACTTTGGGAGACCACTCTAAGTTAATGATCACTCAGGAAAGCTATTAGAACATCACGAAACAAAGCAGCCTTGCTTAACAATAAAGCCATCTATAAAAGCACAAGATATTCAAGGTCAGCAAGATACTGATCCTTAGGACCAAGTGGAACGGAGCAGAACGCAGAGCCCTGAAGTGCCCCCACCCCCAACCAGACTGTAGCCATGACATAAGCTGCTCCATCTTGAGCAGTACTGAATCTAGGGCCAGCACAATTCCAGGAACTGGCCTCAAGAGAATGGGATTGACATTATTGCTCATAATAATCTCTACCTTGGTGGGCAGCCAAAGAATTGTAGCTTTTCTGCTCATATATGTAAACAGGCAACTAAAATTGTCAGCAAAGAGGTACTACAGACCCATCATGTCAACATCTTCCACTCTGAGAAGATGGTACCCTATGTCAGCATGAAGTTATAGAAGATGAATCTTTGCCCCTGATCCCATAGAAATGGAATGATCTTTGACAGTGGGGAATTGAAAACAGCTCTTTTGCCACTTTCCTGTTTGCCCATTTCTGTTCCCCTCTAACCTTAAAATAAACTAATTATAGGAATGAGATCACCAGGCAATTTAACCTAACTCCTGACTTGAGCTCTCCTGCGTGCACACCATGCCTCCTCGAACCTGTTGATCCTTTTCCTAGATCAAATGAAGAATGAAGAATGAAGTGGTTAAGCAATGACCAGCTCTCTACCCCCAATAGCCCCCTAGGCAGTCCTGCAGGCAGATCACACAGGAAAGATAATATCTAGAGAGAGAGCCAGCCAGCCTGCACGCAATGGAGAAGGATGCAGAACCCAACTTCTTGCTTTGATGATTCACTGAGATGCTTGCCCCCCATTTTTCCCTTTAAAAGCTGTCATGGCTCAGCAGAGTCTTCGGAATTCGTTTCTGGACATGAGTCCACCTTCTCTCCAGATTGCCAGTTTTTCTGATTAAAACACTTTTCCTTTCTACTGACACTTGCCTTTTAAATTATTGGCTTCTGAGCAGCTAGCAGCTGAACCTGGGTTTGGTAACACAAGGACAGGAACATAAGGGACAGGTGACATTCCAAAGTAGAAGACCCTCATTATACTGCAACCTGAGTTGATTTAACATATTTGAGTATATGTTACCACACTTCTGCTGATCTGAATAGCGCCATGACGTTCCTAGTTGGATCATATAGGGTCAAAAACTCCCCCGCCCAACGTGAAAGAGGAGCTAATGATGTAAGCCTGCCATCTACTCAAAGAATGAGGAAGAAGGCGGTCTTCTCTCCCTCCCCACTTTTCCTTTGGTTATACAAATGTAGCCCATTTAGTTCTCGGGGCAGAGCCCTCTTGCTTGTCCACTTGTATCCTTCGTGAGGGTCCTATATTAATAAATCTAGTTCTTACCTGTCACATTGCTTCTTGCTGAATTCCTTCTGCACCGAGACACGAAGAGCCTGAGCTTCATGAAGTCCTGAGATGAGTTGTGCAGTTTCAGTTGGAAGACTGTGGGTTCGAGTCCCAATTGAGGTGTATGCTTTCACCAATAAAACAACTGTCTATAATGAGAGCTTTCTAAAAATTTACCAATTTAGAAGTTTTTCCAATTTCAAGGATCCATCATCTGGCCATTAATGAGATATAATATTAATAGTGATTCAAACCAATAAGATGCAAGAGGCTTCCGCACCAGAGGGTGCAAAGGATGCACCTAAAAAAGATCCAGAGGGTTTATTCCCCAAAATACTCTAAGAAAGTACAGGCTGATGCAACAAATGTTAAGATGGCAAAAAAACCCCACAAAAAACCCTGAAAGTTGACACAGGCAAAAGACTGCTCAGGATCCAAGTCTATTTGATTGGATGCTAAATGTACACCTATGGGTACCTTTTGGATGGCAGAGACTGTAGCAGGAAAGAGCCAATTCTGACTCCATGTTGGATCTGTTTCTTTGACTTTAGCCTTTGCTTTTCGTTGCTTTTGTGATTATAATCATACATAATGGCCTGCTTCAGGGAACCCTACCCACCTGTGAAGGGCTGCAAGACAGAAGAAATTAATACCTCCCCTCCCTGAAGCTGGCCATTCCAGGAGATGTTTTGCAAGACTGACGGCCCTTTTTACTCTATTTCCTCCCCACCTCTCCCTCTCTATTCTGCCTTTTTACTTTACTTCCCTCTCTGATTCTACAAAAGAAGCTGGCATCCAGACCCCGATAAGATGGTTATTTTGAGACACTAGTCTGCCATCTTCTCAGTCTGCCGGCTCTCCGAATAAAGTCATATTCCTGGCCTCAACACCTCGTCTCAGATTTATTGGCCTGTCATGCAGCGAGCAGAGCGAGCTTGGACCCAGTAACAAGACCAAGTTTTCAAAACACAGGCACACACACCAAAACGCCCAAAGAAGATCAGGTAGAACATTTACATTTCAAAGGCACAGGAAGAGAAATGCCAGTCCCCCCTTGAAGGGCTTTTGTTTCTTTAAGATCAGAATACTGAAAAGATGTTTTTATTAAGCCGGCTTTTCTAATTTAACTGCGTAGGCAATAAAAGAACCCCATCTTAGCCATTTTAAGGGTGAGAGTTCCTTTAATTTCCAATTAAGTAGGTACTTATAAGTATGAGCTCTGTACATACATGAATCTGGCTAGAGTTTTAGTCGGAGGTTGGCTATCTGATGTCCCTCATTTTTGTCTGAGAGAATCTATTTCCCATTTTAAAGTTGAATTTGTTGGGGATAAAATGTACTAGTGTGCTTTTATCCTGACAAATTCTTGTGAAGATAGCCAATTTGAGGAAAGATGTCAGGTCAGCCTCTTACATAACCATTCATCCTAGACCACACAGTATCCTTCCAACTGAGCAAATCCCAGTGTTTTTCAACCGGGCTGCCCTAGTGTCTTTCAACTAGAAGGGGTCACTCCCCAATATCTTTGAACTGGGGAGCCAGGTAAAGACACTGCCTTATAAAACTCAAGATCATCAATCAATAATTGGGAGATCCCAGAACAAAGAGACGCTCACTCAAATTCGTCTGGACCCTCCGAGGAGGGAGATGGGCACAAGAGGCCTCTTCTGTTGGTACCAAGGCTCTGGTTCCTCATAGAGTTCAGATGGAGAGAAATTTGCTCTGGGGCGCTTTGTGATTGGTTACCAAAACTGTCGACTGAAAAAAAAAAAGCACAACCTAGAAGTTGAGAATTCTGTTTTATTCGGTCGACTTTCTGAGCACTTCAAGCCCGGGAGGCAGCCTCTCGGCTGTGAGGGGCTGCTCCTGTGGAGTATGGAGTAGGATAGTTACACAGGGAGTTTTAGAAATTCCACCAGGGGATTAAGGATAGAGAAGGAACGTTGGGAGACAATTGTGAGTTAACTGTCACTCAAGAAAGCAATGAGAACATCATGAAACAAAGCAGGCTTGCTTAACAATAAAGTCATAAATAAAAGCACGAGATATGCCCCAGGCCATTAAATGAAAAAATGAGGCCTGCCTCATTTGGTAACACAAGGACAGGAACATAAGGGACCAGCCTCCTGCTGGTCGATATCAGCAAGATAATGATCTTTAGGACATGTACCTCTGCACATACCAAGGACAGAAATGTAACGGGAAGGTGACATTCCGAAGGGAAAGACCCTCACTATATTGAAATCTGAGATGATTTAACATATTTGAGTATATGTTACCACCCTTCTTCTTTTTTTTTTTTAACATCTTTATTGGAGTACAATTGCTTTACAATGGTGTGCTAGTTTCTGCTTTACAACAAAGTGAATCAGTTATGCATATACATATGTCCCCATATCTCTTCCCTCTTGCGTCTCCCTCCCTCCCACCCTTCCTATCCCACCCCTCTCGTGGTCACAAAGCACAGAGGTGATCTCCCTGTGCTATGCGGCAGCTTCCCACTAGCTATCTAATTTACATTTGGTAGTGCATATATGTCCCTGCCACTCTCTCACTTCGTCACAGCTTACCCTTCCCCCTCCCCATGTCCTCAAGTCCATGCTCTAGTAGGTCTGTGTTTTATTCCCGTCCTACCACTAATCTCTTCATGACATTTTTTTTTCTTAGATTCCATATATATGTGTTAGCATACGGTATTTGTTTTTCTCCTTCTGACTTACTTCACTCTGTATGACAGACTCCAGGTCTATCCACCTCATTACAAATAACTCAGTTTCATTTCTTTTTATGGCTGAGTAATATTCCGTTGTATATATGTGCCACATCTTCTTTATCCATTCATCTGTACCACGCCTTCTTCTGATTTGAATAGCGCCATGGCAGTCCCAGTTGGACCATATAGGGTCAAAAACTCCCCCACCTGGTGCGAAGGAGGAGCTGATGATGTAAGCCTGCCATCTACTCAAAGAATGAGGACGATGGTGGTCTTCTCCCCCTCCCCACTTATCTAGTGATGATAAATATGTAGCCCACTTAGTTCTCGGGGCAGGACCCTCTTGCCTGACCCTTGTATCCTTCACAAGCATTCTATACTAATAAATCCACTTCTTACCCATCACTTTGTCCCTCACCGAATTATTTCTGTGCCAAGACATAAAGAACCTGAGCTTCATTAAGTTCTGAGATGAGTTGTGTGGTTTGACTCCCAACAGGTAAGAGAGGAGCCAGGGTGTATAGGAATTTTGCAAAAAAAACCAGGTAGTCAGAACTTGAAAAGATTACTGTTAACTAAAAAAAAAAAAAAAAATCAGACAACAAGTCAATGAATTTAGTGCTTTTCTCCATCTGGGAAGATGCAAGAGTCTGGGCTCATGGAAATCATTCCTTTGATATGCACCTTAGCTGTCTAGGGCCAGTATCCTGCTCTCTCCCATCCTGAGTCCCCTCAGGGGACACGGTTGGGGGTCTGCAGTGGCTGGGGGCATGGCAGCAGGCGGCCTGTTTGTCTCCATCCCGAGTTCCCTCAGACTCACCATGGGGGTGGGGAGGGCGGTGGTAGGGGCTGCTCGCCTGATGGCCATGGCATCCTTTGTTTGCTGATATGGTAAGCAACATTTTTCAGTCACAACACCAAAATAAAAACCAAAAAAATTGTTGTTGTTTTTTTAAAGAGAAGCTGAAGGAATCAAGGACTGGGAGTGCCATTTAAGGTCTCCTAAACTCTTTTTTTTTTTTTTTTTTTTTTTTTGG
>NC_041218.1:6423225-6426033 GCF_002837175.3 Physeter macrocephalus | reverse complement strand
GTTGCGGAGCACGGGCTCCGGACGCCCAGGCTCAGCGGCCACGGCTCACGGGCCCAGCCGCTCCGCGGCACGTGGGATCCTCCCCGACCGGGGCGCGAACCCGCGTCCCCTGCATCGGCAGGCGGACTCTCAACCACTGCGCCACCAGGGAAGCCCTAAGGTCTCCTAAACTCTTAAGGGGAACAGGCTGACTGCCAGGATGTTATGAGCTCAGTGAGTTCTAAGACCACCTGCCTTACATCATGTCCCAGTCCCACCACCAAGAGCCCAGCCCGCACTTTTACAGAATACCAAATTCACACAAAAGAATTGTTTTATCTAAACAAATAAGAAGAGGAGGACATTATCCCTTAAAATAAGACAAAACAAGCTTTAAGGCATTGAAAGGTATGGAGGACTTCTCCCTAGGCTACACTGGCAGTGCAGGATTACCATCTCTGTCTGAGTGGTTTAACAGCATTTATCATCCTCCTGTGAGCCCATGACACTTGTCTGGTTCCGTGAAACTCAGTCACACCCTCTCATATTAGCATATGGGCACCAGGTCTCTCCGTTAACGTATGAAATGCAGACAGTGGAAACATAGGTGGGTCTTGGTTCTGCCACTAGCAAGATCTATGGTTTGGGGGAGAAAAGTATGACCCCTGGGAGCCCATTATCTTTACAGATGAGAAGATAAGGAAGTATTATTGAAGTCAGATGCCTGTGGCAGAATTGTATCGTACTCTAATATTTGGGCCTTGCCCAACGAGAACAAATCCCCAGACTCTCCCACTGGCACGAACCATGAACCCTGGCCTGCTTACCCACACTGCTTCTCAGATATCGGTTGTTTATAGTTATAAACTTCCAGCAGTGGTGCAGAAAACAGTGGTCCTAAAAGGGAGACCACCATGTTGGGGGGAACATTCCTGAGGCTCTTGGCTTCAGGGCTTTGGGATGAGGGACCAATATTAGTACAGGCCCTCCCCTCCCAGTGTTCTTGAGCTCCGAGGGTCATCAGAGCAATGGATGGTTACGGTAGACGGTTACATATATCAGCTTTATTTACCACTTGGCTCCAATAGCCAAAAAAGCAGTCAGCAAGGAAATGGGTTTTTCACCCACAGTTTTCTATTTCTCTCAGGAAACTCAGAAACCTATTTCTAGATTTCTTAGTCCCACACCTCCAAAGCCCACAATGTCTGCTTAGAAATCCCCTGGATTCTTAGCCGTTCCATGATCCCAACGGTGGAAGAGCCTGATTAGGAGAACAAGAGCTGGGAAAGAATTTAGAGGCTGCCATAGTCACCCGATAGCATTCAATAACTTGCTTTCTTTCTGCCATTTGTAATTTGGTTTGCATAATTTCTGCTGTTATTTTCATTTCTTCTTTTTGGTTTCAATTTGACAGCTTTTGTTGCTTCACTTCAATTCTCCTGTAAAGACAATGTTCTTCAGTGCTTTCTTACTAATGATGGGTGCTATAAATAAAACTTTAACAAGGGGTAAAGGAATAACTGCAATGTACACGTCAGCATATCACAGCACAAACTTCTTTTTGTTTCCCATAAACCCCTAGAGTTTCAAGAAGTGGGCAACAGAATGTTCTATTGTACCTTCACTCGTTCAGAGAAAAACCCACATCCTGCCTCAGCTGCAGCCATTTCCTGCTTGTACTTCCTCACTACTCTGTCTTATCCATCACTTGAAATTGTGGTCATAGCACAGGCTAGAAAGGCTAGGTGATGGGGTTCAGGTCCCCCTCTTGGTACCTGCTGAAGTGTTCAGAAGGGATGAGAGGAGAAAGGCTAGGCCAAGGAGAAATCTCACCATGGGAATGGCACTGAACTCTCCTTAGGATCCTTTTCAGACCCCTCCTCAGGCTGCTCTGGCCTAAAGATGAAGTGCGAGGGTTTTCCTGTGAGTCTCCAGACCCACAGCAGAGCTTCACTGAAAGCAGGTCCAGCAGTCAGCACTTTTGACTTTGACATGAACGAAACAAAATAAACTCTGCTCTAAACTGGAATAGCTGTGTATGGAAGTTGCTATCTTTCAAAATCCTGACAATGAAGTTCTGAAAGCCTAAGCAGCTAATAAACAGCCGAGCAGCCTCATTGCTTTTGACTCTTGCTTATCATGAAAAAAATATAACTTAAAAATGGTACTTAAATGACTCATGGTGTGTACACCATGAACAAGTGGAATTTATCCCAGAAATTCAATATTGGTTTAAGATCATTTAATGTAGTAAGCCATATCAATAGTATAAGGAAAAAATGATCATTTCAATAGATTTAGAAAAAGTATTTGAGAAAATTGAACACAGGTTCATAGTAAAAACACTCAACAAACTATGAAGAGAAAGAAAATTCTACAACCTTGTAAGAGACATCTGTGAAAATTCTACAGCTAGTACCATACTTAATAATGGGAGACTGAAAGGTTTCCTGCTAAGATTAGACATAAGACAAGGATATCTGCTCTTGTCACTTCATGTCAACTTCGTACCAGAGGTTCTAACTAGAGCAATTAGGTAAGAAAAGACACTGTTCAAAAACGAGGTGAAGAGGGATGCAAAGATGGCTCAACATCCACAAATCAATCAATGTGATACACCACATTACCAAAAGGAAGAATAAAAACCATATGATCGGAACAGGATAGAAAGCCCAGAGATAAACCCACGCACATAAGGGTCACCTTGTCTTTGATAAAGGAGGCAAGAATAACTGGACAGGTACATGTAAAAGTATGAAATTAGAACACTCCCTAACACCATACACAAAAATAAACTCAAAATGGATTAAAGACCTAAATATAAGGCCA
>NC_041218.1:6389864-6422340 GCF_002837175.3 Physeter macrocephalus | reverse complement strand
CGTAAAATAGATAGCTAGTGGGAAGCAGCCACATAGCACAGGGAGATCAGCTTGGTGCTTTGTGACCACCTAGAGGGGTGGGATAGGGAGGGTGGGAGGGAGGGAGATGCTAGAGGGAAGAGATATGGGGACATATGTATATGTATAACTGATTCACTTTGTTATAAAGCAGAAACTAAAACACCATTGTAAAGCAATTATACTCCAATAAAGATGTTAAAAAAAAAAAACCAAAAAAACCCCCTATGATCATCTCAATAGATACAGAAAAAGCATTTGACAAAATTCAACATCCTTTCATGATAAAATCTCTCAACAAACTGGATACAAAGGTAACAAAGCTCTAATAATAAAGGCCATATACAATAAGCCCAGAGCTATTATACTCAACAGTGGAAAGCTAGAAGCTTTTCCTATAAGATCAGGAAAAATACAAGAATGCCCACTCTCACCACTTCTATTCAATATAGTACTGGAAGTCCCAGGCAGAGCAATTAGGCAAGAGAAAGAAAGAAAAGACATCTAAATCAGAAAGGAAGAAGTAAAATTGTCTCTATTTTCAGATGACATGATCTTATATACAGAAAATTTTTAAGACTCCACTCAAAAAATGTGATAAGTAATAGGCAAATTCAATGAAGTTGTGGGATACAAAATCATATCCAAAAATCAGTTGCATTTCTAAACACTAATAACGATTTATGAGAAAGAGAAATTAAGAAAATAATCCCATTTACAACAGCATCAGAAAGAATAAAACACCTAGGAATAAATTTAAGAAAGGAGGTCAAAGACCTGTACATGAAAATTATAAGACACTGATAAAAGAAATTAAAAGACACAAATAAATGAAAATGTATTCCATGCTCATGGATTGGAAGAGTATGGAATACATTTTAATATTGTTAAAATGTCTATACTACCCAAAGGTATCTACAGATTCAATGCAGTTCCTATCAAAATTCCAATGGTGTTTTTCAGAAACAGAAAAAACAATCCTAAAATTTGTAAGGAAACACAAAATATTGCAAATAGCCAAAGCAGTCAGAGAATGACAAATACTGTATGATATCGCTTTTTTATGTGGTATTTTAAAAAGCCAAATTCATAGAAATTGAGAGTAGAATGGTGATTATCAGGGGCTGGGAAACGGGAGAAATGGGGAGATGTTGGTCAAAGAGTACAGACTTCCACGTAGAAGATGAGTAGGTCTGGGGATCCAATGCACAGCACAGTGGTTATAGTGTAATTCTGTATTATCTACTTGAGAATTGCTAAGAGAGTAGATCTTAAATGTTCTCACCACCAAAAAGAAATGGTAATTATGTGTTGTGATGCAGGTGTTAGCTAATGTTATGGCAGTAATCATTTTGAAATATAAAAGTGTATCAAATCAATACATCATGCACTTTAAACACATACAGTGTTATATGTCAATTATACCTCAATAAAGCTGGAGGGTATGGGCAGGGGGCAGAGAGGGGGGGTGACCAGGTGGAGTCCAGCGGGAGTTGGGCTCTTCACTAAAGAGCTGGCAAGAATGCGTGAACATCAGACCCCAGCCCATTAGCTTCAGATGAAGCTAATGCCCTCACTACATACGTGGAAAGTCAACTCCAGAAAGTTGAAGTGAGTTAGGCACGATCACGCGGGTTGTTAATAATCTAACCAGGTCCAGGGCCTGTGTCACCAAAATACTTCTCTCCACGCAATGATTGGCTATTTTACTCACCTTTCTCATGACCCTCCTAAGAGGAGAAACAGTCCCTTGAGTTGGAGGTACCAACAGACATGGCTAGGTTAAGCCCTGTATAAAAATTTTCTGTCTTCTGCCTGCTGTCCTATTTTTAATAGCTGGAAAAGCCCTCCTTTTCTTTCAGATTGATGAGACTTTGCGTGTGATGTTCCTGGCAGGTAGGACCACTTTGGTGGCATTGTCCACCCTGAGGTTCACTCAGAAATTCCTCTCAAATTCCTGTCCTGAGGAAGGAGACCCTCAAGAGGCCATTTTATTTTATTTTTTTTTTTAATGCCTAAAAAGCAAAAGACAACTGGAGATAAGATTGCTGGTCAAAGGTCAGAAACAAAGCGAGGCCTCAGAAACCTAAAATGCTCTTCCCTGCTGAGGTTATAGACCCTGCCAGGGACAAGATGCTGGTGTCACAGGAACCTCTGGAAAACAGTACCATAGCCCAAAGCAGGGGGTGGGATTCGCAGTGACAACGTTGCATACCCACCACCTCACTGGCCAATGTTTCTGTCTCTTTATGTCATCACCACTGTGCCCTCCCTCCCTGAGCCTCCTGAGCTCTGAGGTCTGAGAGGCACAGAGACTTCCTCCATGTGTGCGGAGGAAACGGCCCAGTGCACCCACAGTCCAAGGGCAGGCGGTAGGTCAGGAGCTTCTTGGAGCCAGCGTTAGAGCCTGTCACCAATTCTGCGGGAACGGTGAGCACAAGGGAAAAGGAGGCAGCCAGGAACAGGACCTGTGGGGAACAGGAAGAGCTCTGCCTGTGTGAAGCTGGCTGAGTGAGAAGCTGCATTCTAGTAAGTATGAGAAAGGAGAGCAGGATCTAGAAACGGTAACGTCATATGCCTAGGTTTGTACGGATATTCTGAGAGTCAAACACAGTAAGTTCAGAAGAACCGGTAAGCATCTTTTCCAGCTCTGGAGCGCACATACTCTTCTTTGGGACTAAATTCTCTCTCCTTCCCTACTCCCTTAACAAATAAGAAAGGTATTTTGCTAGGACTCCTGCAGGAGGCAGTGAACACTCCCCAAATGCATATGCAGCAAATGCAAAAGATATTCCTGGGGACATATAAGGGAAGCTCACCTCAGAACAAGTTACAAAGTGAAAATCCTGTATATATCTGAGCTGAGCCCTCCCAAAACCTCCACCCTCCTTAGCACTATCCACAATAGTGCAAGAGACAGCTAGGGTTATGAACTCGGTCCTTGCTCTACATGATCACTTGAACATCTGCTCCCCACCCCAAACTGGGCTCTGTGGGCTGCTCTGGTGTCAATTAAGGGAGTTTGTTGATTTCTAGGCACAAAATAACGAATCAAGTTTGTTGATTTCTAGACACAAAATAACGAATCACGTTACGTGATTTCCCCCCGGGGTAAACTTTACAGAAGCTTTGGGGGGTGGGGTGACGTGGGGGCGGGTAAGGGGTGGGGGGCGGCGGGAGAGTTACTGCAGAAACACCGACAGCTTTGGCTTGAGTTCTAGGCAAACCTGCCATCTGAGTCCTTTGGCCAGAGACAGGTTATCCAGCCAACCTCTCCCTCTGCTTTTGCTTCGTTGTTGGTGCCAATAGAGGGAGAACACAGTTACCTGCAGGAACCAGGTGGGCGACATGAAGAGGTAGAATTTGAAATGGTCGCTGAAGCACAGACGGGACTCAGGCAGAAAGGTGTGGTGGGTGAATGGTCCTGGGAATGAACACACAAGGTGGTTGGAAAAGGCCCTGAAATCTGCTGTTTGTGGAGGGGCTGGCTGGGGAGGGGATTAGCTGGAAATGAGGCTGGAGTAGACTGAGGAGAGACCGTGCTCTCGGGTTCAGGCACTCGTGGATCAGGCAAACTTAATGCTTAATTGTATTAAATAATGTTTGGGTATTTTACTTCAAAAAGCCTCAGGTTTGAGGGCAAGAGCATCAGGAGTTAGAGGGGAGTATCCCAGTCTCTCCAGCACACAGATTACATTTAGACTTATTTATTTACTTATTTTTTACTGAAGTATAATTGGCTTACAATATTATATTACTTTCAGGTATACAACATAGTGATTCTACATTTTTATAGTTATGCTCCATATAAAGTTAATACAAAATATTAATTAACTATATTCCCTGTGCTGTGCATTACATTGGTGTATCTTAGTTATTTTATACCTAGTAGTTTGTACCTCTTAATCCCCTTCCCCATCTTGCCCCTTCCCCCACCCCTCTCCCCAATGGTAACCACTAGTTTATTCTCTGTATTGGTGAGTCTGTTTCTGTTTTGTTACATTCATCTGTTGGCTTTATTTTAAATTCCACATATAAGTGGAAACATACAGCATTTGTCTTTCTCTGACTTGTTTCACTAAGCATAATACCCTACAGGTCCATCTATGTTGTTGCAGATGGAAAGATTTCATTCTTTTTTATCTCTTTCATTCTTTCTTTATGAGTAGTATTCCATTATGTCTATCTATCTATCTGTATATATATGACATCTTCTTCATTCATTCTGTTGATGGACACTTAGGTTGCTTCCATATCTTGGTTATTATCAATAATGCTGCTATGAACATTGGGGTGCACACATCTTTTTGAATTAGTGTTTTCATTTTCTTTGGATATACACCCAGGAATGAATTGCTGGATCGTATGGTAGCTCTATTTTTAATTTTTTGAGGAACCTTCATACTGTTTTCCACCATGGCTGTACCAATTGACATTCCTGCTACCAGTGTACTAGGGTCCCCTTTCTCCACATCCTTGTCAACACCGGTTGTTTCTCGTTTTCTGACGACAGCCATTCTGACAGGGGTGCTCCGTGCTTCCTGTACCTGGATATCTGTTTCCCTTTTCAGGTTAGGAAAGTTTTCAATTACAATTTCACCAAATACATTTTCTACCCCTTTCTCTCTCTTCTCTTTCTGGGACCTCTATCATGTGAATGTTAGCACACTTGACTTTGTCCCAGAGGTCCCATAAACTATCCTCATTTTTTTAAATGTGTTTTTGTTTTTGCTGTACTGATTGGATGGTTTCCACTAGTCTGTCTTATGTGTTCTTCTACATCGCCTAATCTGCTCTTAATTCCTCCTAGCGAATTTTTCATTTCAGTGATCGTAATCTTCAGCTCTGACTGGTTCTTGCATTTTCTAATTCTCTGCTGAAGTTCCCACTGTGTTCATCTGTTGTTTACCCCAGTTCAGTTAGCACTTTTATTACTATTGCTTTGGACTCTTCAGCAGGTAAATTATTATCTCTGTTTCATTAGGGGTTTTTTCCTGGGGTTTTATCTTGTTCTTTCGTTTAAAACATATCCCTTTGTTTTCTCATGTTGTTTGACTTTCTCTGTTTGTCTCTATGAAATTCGGTGAAACGGTTACCTGTCCAGGTCTCAAAGGCATGTCCCTGTGGGTAGCACCCCTTTGCAGAGTGCCTGTCACCAGTGGCTTTGGTGGGAGAGCTGGACGTGAAGTGAGCGGGGACTGCTTCTCCCACAGTGTGCTGGCGGCCACCGCCTTGGTGGGAAGCAAGGCTGGAGGCAGAGGGCCAGAGCCAGGGCCAGGCGCCAGCCAGGGCTTCTCCTCGGCTCAGCCTATTGTGGGAGGAGTCAAGGACCAAGGGGCTGGGCAGGAGTCCTAAGGGAGCTGGGCTTCCCCCAGATGCGATGACAGTCTTCACCTTGGTTGGGGGTGTGGCCAGGGCCTGAGACCTTGGGGCTGCACTTCTGAGCTGCTTCTACTTTTTCCTCCGTGTGTACCCCTTGGTTAGAGGCAGGATGGAGAGCCAGAGGGGTTGGAGCCACACTCCGGAGGCTCTCTCTGCTCCTTCCCTGGTGCACACAAGCCCCCTGGCAATGGCGGCCTGGGCCTTTGTGGGGGGCGGTGCTGGAGCAGTAGGGGCTGGAACGGAAGCCTGGAGAGGGCTGGGAGGTGCCCTGGGGCAGTCCCGGCAGGCTGGCCAGAGCACCAGGCAGTCTTCAATGCATTGCCTCTGCACTGGGACCGCGAGCAAACATGTTTGTGCTCTTCAAGACCAGAGTCTCCGTATCTTACAGCGCTCCAGTAAGCCCTACTGATTTTCAAACCGGCTAAGAGGGCTCATCTTCCCAGCGTGAAGCCCAGGCCTGCGGTGCCTAATATGTGGCTCCAACCCCCCACTCCCCAGGGAGGATCCCCAAGCCTGGGAGAGCCCCCCCCCGCCACTTCTAGGTCCCCCCTAGGGACCGGCTAAGGGGGCTCATCTTCCCAGCGTGAAGCCCAGGCCTGCGGTGCCTAATATGTGGCTCCAACTCCCCACTCCCCAGGGAGGATCCCCAAGCCTGGGAGAGCCCCCCCCCGCCACTTCTAGGTCCCCCCTAGGGATTCAGGTCCCAACTAGATTGCTTCTCCTCCCCCTGTACCAGACTCCATGGGGCTCTTTCTCTACAGTCTTGAGTGTAGAAGAGCCATTTTGCTAGTCTTCAGGTCATTCTCAGAGAGAGTTGCTCTATCCATAGTTGTAGCTTGGATGTGTTCATGGGGGCAGGTGAGCTCGGGGTCTCCCTCCTCTACCTTCTGGATCCCACCTCCTAGACATATTAGGACGAGCCCAATTTTGTGGTTTTCTGAGCACAGAGTCAGGAGCTTTCCAGATCAGCTTGGGAAATACGTCTGTTTTCTGATTTCCAAAAACAAAATTCCAATTTTCTTCTTGTTTCCCAGGCCAACAACCCTAAGGTAGGTCCTAAGTCAGTGAGCAAACTTTCTTGTTCTCAGGGTTTTCCAAACCCACCACCCCACCCTTGGCTGCTGAATCTCCTGGGAAAACTTATTTTCTACCGCTTATGTCACTAACATAAAATTACCTGTTAAAATTAATATCTAAAACTGACTCATTGACATAGAGTATTATCATCTCCCCTCTGCTCTGTGCACTTCAAGGTCCTGAAAAGACAGCACAAGCTCACCAAGTGTTCTCACAGTATCGTCCCAACCCCAGACCAAGCTGTTCCACCGTTTTCCCTCAATTCTGATGCTTGGAGGGGGCAGGAACCGTGACTTTTTCACCGTGGTGTCACCAGCTCTTTGGACTTTGCCTGACACATTGGAGGTAGTTATACTTATTTGATGAATGAATGATTGAGCAAATGGTGTTTGGGACTCTTTCAGGGAATCATGAGAAGACAGAAGACAGCAAGAGATGAAGAAAACGCCTATGGTAAGAACACGCCTCACAACGGGTGTTCGCCCCCAGGTATGAGCTCTGGGGGGTAAGGGGGATGGGCTAAGTCAACACTGAACAGAGAGAAGCCCCAGAGGTTTCTCAGTGCTGGGAGGAAACAGCAAGAGCCCTGGGGCTGGCATCTGACCTAGATCTCTGCCCCTGACCTGCTGTGAGATACTGAGTTCTTTGACTAACCTGCACCTCCGTCCCCGAGGTGAAATGGATAAACCTCCTCTGGTCTCCACAGAAGGGGATGTAGAGGGAATCCAGCTGTACACTAGAGGGCACGTGATTCACCAGGTAGAAGGTGTTAGGGAACAAGGCTGGAGGGTTAACCAGGTGCCTTATTAGGCAGCAGGTTTAAGAGAGAGGAGAGGAAGAGGAGGGAAAGAGGGAGGGAAGAAGAGATGGTCTCTTCTTATCCGCCCAACAGCGCTATGAGGACAGCGCTACGTTAATGATCCCCCTTGCGCAGAAGAGGTGTAGCACTTAGATTAAGCAGCTTCCCAGGGTTACACGGCTGGCAGCGGGTGGGGCTGTGATTCAGACCGAGGGTGTGGGACCCCAGACAGCCCTCACGGCCAGGCCCACCGGCCCCCCTGCCTATCTTCGGTAAGAGGGTATCTGGGAAAGTAAGGCAGAGGCCACTGAAGTTGTCAAATAGGGAGCAGCTCTGCGCGGTGTGGATGACAGGTCATGTCACACAAAGTAACGGCCTGTATTATACAGGGGTGTCCTCTATAGAAACGTTCACCAGGGGCTGCAACACCTACAGGTGCATGTGTGATGCCAAAGAGGGAAGAAATAGACGGGTAGAGATCCCTCCGAGTTCACAGATCTCCGACCGGGGCACTCAGTAAAGGTTTGGTCCGAAAAGCAAAAGTCGAAGCACTCTGTTCTCCTTTGTTCAAAGGCGTCCAGGGGACCCGGGTACCAGGATATGTGCTTTCAGGTTCGGGAGCTTACAGACCACTGGTGCCCACAGGTTCAGAAGCCGACGAGTCTGCCCTGCAGGAGCCCAGGCTGCGGCTCCTCCTGGCTGGGAGGTCAGGGAGTGGCAAGAGCGCCACGGGCAACAGCATCCTGGGCCAGAAGCACTTCCTCTCCAGGCTCGGGGCGACGTCGGTGACCCGGACCTGCGCCGCGGGCAGCTGCAGGTGGGCCAAGTGGGACGTGGAAATCATTGACACCCCGGACCTTTTCAGCTCCGAAGTCTCCCAGACAGACCCGGGCTGCGCGGAGAGAGGCCGCTGCTACCTGCTCTCGGCGCCGGGGCCCCACGCCCTGCTCCTGGTGACCCAGCTGGGCCGCTTCACGGCCCAGGACCAGCAGGCCTGGAGCGGGGTGAAGGCGCTGTTCGGGGACGGCATCGTGACGCGCACCATCGTGGTCTTCACCCGCGAGGAGGACCTGGCCGGGGGCTCGCTGCAGCATTACGTGCGCGACACCGGGAACCGCGCGCTCAGGGAGCTGGTGGCCGAGTGTGGGGGCCGATTCTGCGCCTTCGACAACCGAGCCGCCGGCGGGAAGCGAGAGGCGCAGGTGACGGCGCTGATGCGGCTGGTGGAGGAGCTGGTGAGGGACCACGGCGGCGCCCCCTACACCAACGACCTGTACGGCCTGGCGCAGGCCCTGGACGGCGCGGACCCCGCGGAGAGGCTGCGCAGGGTGGCGGAGCGAGTGGCCGTCTGCGCGCAGAGGCGGCGGGAGCGCTGGCCGCTCGCCTGGCTGCGGCGGTGGCCCAAGGCGCCGCGGACCTGGTGTAAGCTGGGCGCGTGCAGCCTGCTGGGCGCCCTGGTCGTGCTCTGCCTGCTCTACAGGCACCGGCCAGAGGCCGCGACAGGGTGATACTCAGTCTTGCAGGTAACCTGGCAAGACAGGAACTGAACACTTGGGTCTGAAGGGGGATTTCAAAGCAATCAGAGTTTTCAAGAGTTTCATATTTCCTCCAGTAAACAGTTTTAAAATAAAGTTGTTCAATTTTAAAACGTGTTAGCTAGCTTGATGTTTTGGTCCTCTCTTGAAAAATAATGGTATGACTGGTGATTTTTAGTAGAAAATGGATTCACAGCAAAGGGGAAACAGCTATTTTTATTTTGAGCTTGTGTTTCTTTGTTTAGACACTGCCTTCCTCCCTTTGGACTGCTATTTAAAAAAAAATAGACTGGGTGGCTTAGAAACAACAGACATTTATTCCTCACACCTCTGGAGGCTGGAAGTCCAAAATCATGGTCCGGTTTGGGGGGGAGCCCTCTCTGAGATTGCAGACCGCCAGCTTCTGGCTGTGTCCTCACCTTGATGGAAGGGGCACTTTGGCAAGGGCACGAATCCCAATCCTGAGGAATCTACCCTCATGACCTAATAACCTCCCGATGACCCCATCTCCTAATACCATCCTCTCCAGATAAGGTTTTCAACACGTAAATGCTGGGGAGGGGGACACAAACATTCAGAGCATAGCCTGCACTCTCTCTTCTTGATATTTTCTAGTTCTGATGGGTAGATAGCTCCCTTCAGTGATCCTTGTAAATTTTCATTATCATCAAGGAAAGAGATGTCACAGTCATACATATTAATGTTTACTTCTGATACATCGGTTTATTTACCAGTACAATGGCTTAGTACCAAGAAGTTAAATGTAACTACACTGAAAATAACACAGTTTCCAACTTTCTAGCATGTATTATGGTTCATGTCTGTCCAAAATGAAGTAAGATTTGGGGAAAATAACATGCAATGTCTTCAATGTAGTTATCTATCTGGATTTTTTAATAATAATAATAAAGCGCCTGTCTCAAAATGGAGAAGAGAGGGGTGACAGGGTCATCGGCAGAGAGCCACAGAGCACCGGAGGTTAGGTGAGGCTGTACCGTGGGGTTTTTACAGGGGATGGGCCAACCCACATAAGTCCGTGAATGCCAGCCTTACATTGTGTAAGCAAACGCTAGGATCTGTTTATTTCTATATTTCTGAATGTGACAGAACACTTTAAACGAAGTCTTTCTATCAGCCACGCGCTAGTTAGGAGGAGTGGATGCAGGAGGAGGCAGATATCCCAATACTACCAGGGCTCAGGGGTGCTAAGGGCCATCCCAGCTCCGCGTGGAGAAGCGGCCTATGCACGTGCACTTCGATGCCACCTCGGGTTAAGAGCCTGCAGAGACTCAGGACGGCTATGGGCTTAGAGTGGCCTGCAGTTGGGTGGGGGGGTACCTGAGGGCCATAGTAGTGGAGCAGGGAGTTGGGCTCTGTGAAGCCTGGCTGGAAAAAAGTCCATTATCAATTCCTGCCTTCAGCGTCGTGCTGGGCCCATGCAAGAACTCTCAGCCATGGAGGGACTCCTTCCACACCCTGAGGGCCCCAGGAAGGGGCCGACGTGGGGGCCCGCCTGTGTCCGCAGCTTGCCCATCCAGGGCCACGGGAGCATGAGCATGCGTTGTGAGCCAAAGACTTCGCTTACCATGGGGTTGATTGTAACCTGCTTCTTCTTTCATTTTTCGTTTTCTCACGTCAGGGTGTCCACATATGCCCTCCGATTTCTGTCATTGCTTATTATTTCTGTCTTGTCTGTAAATGGAAATGTGATTTTTAAAATAAATATGAGTGTTGGGATTGTAAAATTCTCATGCGGACTGTAGCATATAGAAATGTGTAGGATCAGAGGAAGGCTTGACATCCGTGGGTAAGACACCCTGCTTGGGGCGTCACCAGGACCCTTGTGGGGGACACTGGAGAGAGCAGGAGATGTGCAGAGGGCTTGTGTGACAAAGCCGGTCCCCTAGGAACTTGCTCCAGGACCCTGGGCACCAGGGGATTCAGCTTTTCTTGAGATGTATATATTAATAGTAATCCTCATAGCTTTCATGTATGATGAAATAACATGAGTGAAAGCTCTTTGTAGGTTAAATTCCATAAGAATACAGTACAGGAACAAAAAGTCTAAGAAGAAACTTTTCATAATAATAATCCTCATAAATAAATCTCATAATCATAAATACATAAATTTCACACTCATAAATACTCCACATTTATTATTCATAATAATAACTACTCCACATTATTCTACGGATAGAGTTGGGAGCTAGTGGTAATATAAGGTCGGCATGATTAGCCATCAAATATATTTACAAAGTGCAATCTAAGTTGTATTTGTTCTCTTAAATATTGCTAGTTTCTAATCCTTAGATTTAGAACTATGCAAAATGACTCATAAGTAAATGGAAGACACAATTTTTAGTTTTTAAAATGTAATTTAGGGACTTCCCTGGCGGTCCAGTGGTTAAGACTCCACGCTTCCACTGCAGAGGGCGCGGGTTCCATCCCTGGTCGGGGACGAAGATCCCACATGATGCACAGGCAGCCAAAAAAATTTAAAATATATAAAATTTAATGTTACACATGTAATACAAGATAGATCATAAAACAAAATAATGCAAGACTGATCATAAAATAGAAAACAGAAGCTGTAGAGAGAACACTATAATATAATAACAATTTATTGCCTTAATATTTTGTGACGAAAAATACCTCATGAGGTATGAAGGGTAATTATCATTAACAGCCTTTTATTTGAAGAGGAAAGTAATGTACTGAGAGTCAAGTGATTTTCTAAGGGCAAAACGTGGCAAATCAGAACTGGAACAACTTATTTTTCCTTACTGTCCCATAGGAAGAGTTTCCGGAACCAGACACAGGGTCAAAATACTATAACTTCTCAAAAACTGTCTATTTAGAGTGAATATATATATATATATATATATATATATATATATATAGACTACTTACATGTCCTCTCATTTTCTTTCTTTTTTTTTCTCACCTTTTCTTTTATCTCTTCAAGAATAAAAATTCGTTGATGGTGTGCTGATGAAGTTTCTTTCATATTTCCATGCCCTGCTGCCTGGATCAGCTGTCATTTATCTAAAGGGGTTCATATTTGACTTACTTCTGAGAGTTGTTTTTGGCCATGATGAGGTTTTTTTTAAAATTTATTTATTTATATTTTTGGCTGCATTGGGTCTTCGTTGCTGCACGCGGGCTTTCTCTAGTTGCGGTGAGAGGGGGCTACTCTTTTCTTTCTCTTTTTTTTTTTTTTTTTGTGGTACGCGGGCCTCTCACTGTCGTGGCCTCTCCCGTTGCGGAGCACAGCCCTGACCCAGGGTTCGAACCCATCTCCCCTGAATCCGCATGCAGATTCTTAACCACTGCGCCACCAGGGAAGCCCCCATGATGAGTTTTTCAAGCAGAAGATTTCAAACAATGCATACCCTCTTACATAGTCTTGTACAATATTCATTATTGTACAATATTCAATATTCATCACCTGGCTGGGCAGACGCCACTACTTCCAGAGAATACCCTATGGATTGAATTCCCTATGGACTGAATTCCTATAACTCCTTGGGGAAGCCAGAACTAGACTATGACCCAAGACTTTTTTCTGCCCTGGTAGCTTTCATCTGATAGTGGCAATGTTTGCCTTTTCTTATACAACTGCATTTGCGCTTGCTTATTATTCCAGCAATAAAATATTTTGAGATGTTTTCTAAATTTGTCTTTTACCTCTTTTTTTTTAAGTAGTTATCTTCCAAAATGATGTAGTGTTTCGTTTTAATTATTATTTGGGGTCTTAATTATTTTCATACCTTACATGCAATCTCATTCTTGGCCCAATTCTTCTTTATTTTAGATTTCCTTTCACTCTTTACACCATTAATTTTAGGCACTCCTTTTCACTTTGGAAATAGTGTTAAATCGTGGATATCCCTTGATTTACTACATCTGCAAACATCTAAGATCTATTCTTCCACATGCTAGTGAAATAGCTCACGGATACGCCGAAGAGAACTGCTTACCACTCCTCAAAAATCACACACACACACCCCACCAAGAAGAGACACCCAACCCCAAGAAACAAAAGAAAAGGATAGTCACTCTCTGACTGCCAGCCCTGGGGAGTTTCTGGAAAGGAGGAAGGCTCCACTGGAAGCTGTCCCACTTCTGGGCGCCAGCTTTTCACAAAGCTAGAGAAGTCATCCTTCCTGAAAAGCCAGGGATTCTTCCCTGGGCCGAAGAAAATAACTCGTTTTCTCAGTCGATCTCTTTGTAGGTGCTTTCCCAGGGAGACTCGGATCAGCGTGGTCTGTGTTACAGTGAGAGGTACTTGGACTCAGCAAGAGCGATGAAACGTGGATCTTCCGGGAATGGGGGCCGGAGAGCGCCACCCGCCCGCGGAGGCAACAGGGGCCTTTGGCAACGGGGGGACGGGGCGGGGGATTGGGGCCCGTGTTCTTCTTTCTCGCTCCAGACATCACTTCTTTCCACACGAGGCGCTCGCGGGCTCCGACAGGAAGCATCCCGTCGGGGGGCAGCGCGCTCCGAGCTCGCTGCTCTCCGGCTTCCGCAGCAGCAGGTGCGCCCCGTCCGGAGGGGGTGTCCCCAGCTGCGGGGACAGGGGGCGCGCTCCGTTAGCCCCATTTTCCTTCTCGCCTGCAGCCGTGCCCCGGAACCTTCGGCCGCGCGCTCGCGCCGACCCGCCGGCACCCAGCCCGCAGCGCCGCGCCTGGTAAGGGGAGCCGGCGGGGGTCCCAGCGTCCCGGGCGGAGGCCCGGCGGGGAGGGGGGTCCTGGAGCCCGCGGTTGAGTCGGGGCGACTGATTTCTCGTGGGATCTGACGCCGGTTACCGTGCTCCGGGCTCGCCCAGCAGTGGAACGGGGCGCGACGGCGAGCGTTTCGGCAGCGCGGATTCCCGGCGCGGGGGAAGCGGCCTCGGGGAGCGCTCAGCCCGCGTTCGCGGCCCGCAGCTCCCAGCGCGCGGAGCTCCTTCCCGTCTCGTGGCCTCCTTCCTAGCTCTCCTGACTTGGCTAAGCTTCGCGGGGCTTCCTAAAGCCTCACTGAGGTTCTCGTCCCATCTGACAGACGAGCAAACGGAAGCTCACCAGGCGCCCTAACGAGGCGGGCCGCGCGTCCCAGCTGTCGCTCTCAGCTCGCCCCGTGCGAGCCCCCCCAGCCCCGCCAAGCAGCCCCCAGAGGCCTGGGCGCCGGCGTCCACCCCTAGGGCTCCCCGGGACGGGGACGCGACCGCGGAGCCGCGCGCCCCAACGAAACCTCTCAGGGAACAGTGTTCTCCTGGGCTCCTGAAAACGAGCCCACTCTCCCCCAAACACCCCACGCTTGCCCTACGACGCGATGCCGAGCTCGACCCGATGGCGAACAGATTCCAGTGTGTGCAGGAACCAGCCTTTGTCTGCTAAACCTCCTGGGAGAGCCGCGCTATGAAATCACAAAGCTAAACTCTGGAACAAGTGATACCGGGAAACGGAGGGAGGGGGCAGACGGGCGAAGGAGGATATGGATAAGGCAGACAGGAAATATTTCTATCTTTCCTAGAACAGCACGAGAGGGCCTGCTTTCCAGTGGTGTGATAAAGTAAGGCACCGTCAGGACGAAATCAGGTTCGTATAATGTAAAAATCAGGAGGCACATTACGCTCATTTTCTCCAGCCTCCTACCTAAGCCAGACCCTCCTGCTGTCCCTGTCAGATTCTCTTCTAATCTCTGCGCGCACACTGCCCGCGACTCCCTCCTGATTCCTGACCCCGCCTGGGGGACCATTAGAAGGCTTTCCTTGTGGAGGAGAAATCTGCCTCCACTCCTGATCCTCCCACTTCTGTCTACTATGTGACTGACACGTGTCGCATTCCTTCCAGTTTAGGATGTTTCCCCATCTCTGCCTAGGCTTGATTCTGTCCTTTTAATAGTCTATGACTCATTTCAGCATCTCCATCAATATCCTTTCTGACTAGCCTCCGCACACTTCGTTATGTGTTAATATCTGTCCAAAATAATCTACTCCTCGGTGGGACGTGGCTCCCCCGGCAGCCTGACCCACTCAGCAGACGGTTCAGGAGGATCGTGCTCCCCTCTGCTAATGTAACCTGAACTTGGATGGGCTTTTGTGACAGCCACAGAGCTCCGTTTGGGTCACGCTGATCGTCAGGTCGTGGGAAAACACCAGATCGCTTTAAACTGAAATACTTCCATTCCCAGCAACTTCTGCCCCCTGCGATTTTATCTTTGAATAATCTTTTTTTTTTTTTGGGAAAACGTGCACCCAAGATTTTGCAGTACAGTTCTCTTTGTTAGTTTTAAGGTAAGCTTCCAGCCTGTCTGCCTCAGTTTATGTCCTGACCATGGATGGCAGTATGGTATGTGGTGTTCCAAGAGGTTCATTGACTTTATAATGTCTTTTCCACCCTGATAAATCTAGGAGAACACACAGGCAAAATGAGCCATTTTTTGGTCTTAGCTCCATGGCAGTTGTGTGATCGTGGGCAGGTCAGTTGAGGCTCAGTTTCCTGATATTTTAATAGAAATTTTAATACCTATCTTGATCATATCATAGAGAATTTAGGAGAACAATTAAAAGAATGGACATGACAGAAACTTGAAAGTTACAAATGGCTGCACAGAGGATTATTACCGTGGTGAAGTTCATTATCAATATTGTCACCGCTGTCGTCATCGTCTTTACCACATCAATATATTGATTCCAATATATAGAAACTGTCGTCTGAAGTAGAAAAGATGTCAGAGGATTTGAGCAGTTTTAGCAAAAGCTGGAGTATTATTTACCAGAGGCAAGGACAGCATGTGGGAGAATGTGGTGAGGAAAATGCTCTTCTCTGGGCTGAGGAAAGGAAAGTGGTGCAGAAGGAAAAGGAAAGGAAGGAAGGAAGTTGCCTTAATAAATTCTAATAATGTGACAAGGGATGGTTTCCCTAATGAGGGCCATTTCTATTCTTCCCTACTGAGGGAAGAGAAAAATGTGAAAAAGGTAGAAATAACAGAATCAACCTGAATAGCAAATAAACTATGAAAACCGTTTTGAATTCAATGTTAATCAATAAAATGCACCTTTAAACCAATTAAGACACCCTAATATATGCCCTCAGGGTGACCAAAAAATTACAAACTAATATCGCCAAGCGTAAGTGAAGATTTGGGGGATTCTCACCCATGGCTGATGCCAGTATGACTTGGCACAAGCTTCTTGAAGTCATATGTGGCTTGTCAGGTGGAACCTATATATCCCAGAGGAATCGTCCATGTGCACAAGGAGACATGTAGCGGGATTCTTCTGCACCATTGTTTGTAGTAGCAAGCACGTATTTCGGCACACCAAATGTTTGTTAATAAAGAGTTGGAGAAAATGCTACATAAATAATGTCACTGACATAAAAGATTAAAATACCAAAAAGTACTATATATTACCTATACATACATGTGTATCTCAGAATATTGGTTGCCTCTTAAGGGAAGAGGGAGAATGAGACAGGTTGGGGGAGTCAAAAACTAAATAAATGGAACTATATGTGTAATGTTTTAACTTTTTCAATCAAACCGAACAGCAGCAGTAAAAATGCCAAAATACTTAGATCTGTCCATTGCAAATAGTGGGCATTTGTTTCATTACTCTGTGCATTTCTCCCCTTAAAATGTTTGTTTCATAACGGGCTAATCTTTAAAACTGAGTAAATAAAATACAGTCTCAGAGATCATCTTAATTATAGTGGCATATTGCATGCTTGCCTTTTCTAATGCATGCTTACCTTTTCTAGCACCAAGAAGAATGACACAATATTATGCCTCATCTAAATTTATCCCCATAGTTTTGCCAATTTCTGGTTATATCTACTGGAATTTTTTTAAGTGGTTATTGGGAGACCCACAAGGAAAGACATTTGGTTTAAAACTGAGCAGGAAATGAATTTATCTTGAATTTGACCTGAATGTTGATTCTGTGCCTCAGTCATGGCACCAGCTTCTCTCCACCAGCTGATCAGAGGGGAGGGAAGATGGTGGCCGTGCTCCGCCCTCTTCTCCTTCATCCTCTCATGTCCATCCTCAAAGGAGCCGCGGATCCCCAATTCCCCACTCCCATTGGAAGGTACATTGTACTTTCCTCTTTGCCACTGGGATATCCATCTGATACAGAGTTTCTGGGACTGGAAATGGCCAGTACTTCAAACAAACCAATGTCATTTACAGCAAGGCAACTTTTATTCTCTAGTCTAGCAAGTTTGCTTACTTTGATCCCAATAATAATAGTAATAATAAAACAATAAAAAACATCCTGCTTCTCATTCCATAGAAGAAGACTTTCTTTATTTCATGCCTTTTCAAGTAGAGGGGAGGTAATCAACTGATTTGTTTTCAAACATTTCATGCTTTCCTATAGGATGAGGAAAAAGCAGGAGTTCACTGTGTTAATATAACCAGCATCACCTGGCTGCCTTAAAGTTGTTTAGGGATATTTGAAAGTAAAATATAAGTTAGAAAATTACCAATGGAAACGGCTCATCTAAGGGTAATTATTCTTGGCTGTCTGAATTGGAGGTGTTCTCAGGCCTTACCAAGTCCCATATGGACCCTTGCTTTTTATTCCTTTCCTTTTTTTTATTCCAGAAGAGAATGGAAGGGCTTCAGAGGAGCAGATACGGAACTATGGCTGAAGGTAAGAAGGCCTCCAAATTCTCAAGAGCTCTAGGCATCAGGGAAGAGTCACTGTTTTCTCTCCTCCTCTCCCTCACCTCAAACACAGTGACAGAAAAGAAAGCCAGTTATTTTCAACTGCAGAAGAAAAGGCAGCTCTCATGTTCTTTATTTTCCCTCCCATCATCACAGCCACACTCACCCGAGTGTGAAGCTCTGCCCTGTGCCGCGATGTATGGGAAATAAGGAAATGAAACTTCAAGTCAGGAGTCAGGGGATTTGGAAACGAATTGTGAAAATGATATCCTTCCCTGCCTGCACTCAACTGAAAGGAGGAAAAGTTCCCCATAAAGATTTAGTAATCATGTTTGCTAAACAAAAAAATCCAGAATACTTAAGAAGGGGAAGAACCAACACAGAGTGAAAGGAATAACAGTAACAGATTTAGGAGGCTAAAATGAACTTAATTCTTTTGAGCTCATAAGAACTCCAGAAATCCTTGCATTCTCACTCTCTTCATCCCTTGAAGATTTTAGCTCTTGATGCAGGCTCACCCTCGACAACACCAGTTTTGTTATAATTTCCCGTAATTCTATCAGCCAAATCGGTGATCTTTCCAACACATGTATTTCTAATGGTCTTATCATCTCTTCTTCAGCCACCGATCCAGGGTCATCTGTCAGACTCCGTCCTCGACTTTAACGACAAGCCTTCTGTAGGCTCACTTCCAACTCCCCACCCAAAAAGCAGAAACTCAGGGACATTCAGCTGGTCCTCGGTGGGAGGTCACTGGAGCTCTGACATCTGAGACTTCCTTTACCCCAGGGTTCAGATGAATGTGATGAGCAGTCTGTGTGCCTGGGAATTGGTGGGTGGAAAAGAGGTGGTAATAGTTTCTCACTTGTGACTTCTCATCCCCGCCCTCTGGCTAATCTCACATTTATTTAGCATGACACTGGCCTAAGCACCATCCCTGGAAAAGCACAGGGACCACTTTTCTTTCTGAAAAGCTGTATTTTCCCTGGTCCTGATGAAGTCCTTGGAGCAGCCTTCATTAGTGTAGCAGTTCTTACTCTTGGCTATGGGTCCAAGTCGGGCTCCCAGAGTGGACTTCCTGCCATTCAAGAGTCGCCTAAAGTTGGATGCAAACATTTGTATGTATTTAAATATCACTATTCGGCAGGGAGAGAGGTCCAGAGCTTTCATGAGATACTATGAAAGGTCCGTGACCTAAAAATCTTAAGAATCACTAACTTTACCACCTAGGGCCTACGGTATAGCACAGGGAACTCTGCTCAATATTCTGAAATAACCTAAACGGGAAAAGAATTTGAAACAGAATGGATACATGTATATGTGTAACTGAATCACTTTGCTGTACCGAAACTAACACAACATTGCTAATCAACTATACTCCAAGATAAAATACAAAAATTCTTTGAAAAAGAATCACTAACTTAGTAAAACGCGGAAAACTCTTTTTTTTTAATTAGGTGCAATAGAACCTGAGCGCTTTGCAACCTCGTCCTCTCTGAGGATCATCCTGGTGGGTAAAACAGGCAGCGGGAAAAGTGCCACCGGGAACAGCATCCTGTGCCAGCCAGCGTTTGAGTCCAGGCTGGCGACCCAGTCGGTGACCAGGAAGTGTCGGGGGGCAACGGGCACGTGGAACGGGAGGAGCATCCTGGTGGTGGACACGCCCCCCATCTTTGAGGCGAGGGCCCAGGACCAAGAGGTGTACGAGAACATCGCGGACTGCCACCTGCTCTCGGCCCCGGGGCCTCACGTGCTGCTGCTGGTGACCCAGCTGGGGCGCTTCACAGAGCAGGACGTGGTGGCCGTGACCGGGGTGAAGGAGGTCTTTGGGGCGAGAGCCCTGAGACATACGGTCCTCCTCTTCACGCACAGGGAGGACTTAGCGGACGGGTCCTTGCATGACTACGTAGCAAACACAGACAACCTCAGGCTGAGGGGCCTGGTCCGGGAGTGCGGGCAGAGGTACTGCGCCTTCAACAACCGGGCCTCCGGGGACGAACAGAGGCAGCAGCTGGCCGCGCTGGCGGCCGTGGTCGAGGGGCTGCAGAGGGAGCACCGGGGCGCCTACCTCAGCAACGACCTCTTCTTTGATGCCCAGCGGCTCCAGCAGGGCGGGGGCGACCCCCGTGGAGAAGGTCACGTGCGCTACCTGGCCAGGGTGCGGTCGCACGTGGCAAAGCAAAGGCGAGACCTGAGAGAGGCCCAGAGGAACCGTGTCTTCAAGGCGCTCCTCCAAGTCAAAACCTGGGTCGTTTCTCACCTCAGAATATCTGCTGTTCTTGTTATATGCTTTTTGAGTTTTCTTGCCGTTTTAATTAGCTTGTGTAGCACTCACGAATGCTGAGCATTCTCAGATGATAACCTGCCATCAGCTTCCATTTTTCAGAGTCGGCATCTTTGTCTATATTGATAAGGAACTTTATTCGCTTTTTACATAATTTCACTTTCAATTTCCCTTCCTTGCATCAGACACACCGTCCATTTTCTTCAGCTGCACTTTAGGTAAATAAAATCCAAAGGGAAAAAAAATCCCCTTTTTGTTTTGTTAAAAATGGTGAAAGCAAATAATAAACTAACTGGATACGGTCATGAAATATTAGGGAGCTTGCAGGGAGGAAAGTGAGTGGACTGTCATGCTGTGTGAGCATCTCACCTCTGTGACCTACTTTTTACAGTCTTGCTGTTGAGGAGAGAAACATGTTATCTTAAAAGCTGGTAGTGGAATTCCTTATTCTATTCAGAAACGTACTGTGACTTCCTTGTAGGCTGTGAAAAAAAAAAAGGCACCCCCCCCGCCCCCCCCCCAAGAGAGAAAGATGAGGACGTTTCAGCGGGGGCGCGGGTGGTCTCTGGGGCCTGAGAGGCTGAGGGAGAAAGGAGGAGGGGCCTGGGGGTGAGGGGGAAGAAGAGGAAGGGGGTCTGTGCAGAGTCAGTGCCTGGGAAATTACGGAACTGGAATTTCTTAGAGCGGGGCTTGGCAAGGGCCAGACTGTATGGGTAGTATTTTAGGCTTAGCCGACTATCTGGTCTCCATTGCAGCCACTCAACTGTCCCCTTGCAGCGCAAAAGCTGCGGTGGACAAGATGGAAGTAACAGGCCAGGCTGCATTCCCATACGACTTTATGCAATTTGAATTTCATGTACTTTTCATATGCGAAACATTTTGCTTCTTTCGATTTCTTCACCCTTCAAAAAATGTAAAAGTCCTTTTTTAGCTCACAGGTTATGCAAAACGGGCGGCAGGCTGCATTAGGTCTGCAGCCAGCAGTTGGCCGACCCCCGTCTTAGGAAGTTTTCCATCACGGGTTGAGCTGCGATGTAGTAGAACATCTCGAACCCCGAAGTCAGCACAATGGTGTGTGATACCTGTAGAAATTTGGGGAAAGGGTGGCGTTGCCCATTTCAGTGGTAGCAAAGAGAAGAGGGCAGACATTGGGGTGAAGTCTGAGCGGAAGTCACGAAGTCAGTGGAAACAGGAAATCCGATGAGGAGGGCCCTGTGCGGCCCCTCCGAACTTCTCCTTTGGGATAGCTGCCGCCCCCAAGCCCTGCTTCGTGCCCTGTAGGGGAGACCCGCAGTCGTCCCAGGCAGCCTGTGACCGGATGGGCAAGTGATGAGTATGCTAGAGTGAATCTCAGGAACTCACTGTGACGCCCAGGCGTCATTCTCCAAACCTCCGCTGGTACTAAGGTGCGTGTCGGTCTCCACAGCGCTACCCCATAACTGATTCCAGTCTTGTGCAAGGAGCGCTGTGTCTGAGCTCAGTCCCCCTCCGCCAACACTGGTGTGGGCTCTGAGTCTCGGGCTCTATGCTCAGCGCGGTAGGGGGATGAAGGCATAGAAAAATGGGTATGAGAGAGATGTGTCAGCCAGAAGGAGGGGGCGGGCTCGGGGGGGTGGGGTGGGGGGCGGGGTTGGGGGCTGGGCAGAGGCCACCTAGCCAGGGTAGGGCTGGGCTTCTAGGAATGTGCCGGCCCCTCCCTCCCGGGACTCACTTCAGGAGGAGGGAGCCCACGCTCAAGGAGGGGGATGAGAATCCTGGCAGGAGAGATGCAGGGAGGGACCTGGCTGGGCGGGGCCCTGGGCATCACCCCCAGGGTTCAAGGGCTACCTCCCCGAGGCTTTTAAGCAAGTTAGGAAATTTAGGAAGATCATGCTGCAGCAATGTGGCCATTGGACTGACTAAATAAGTGTAAGCCTGAGAACAGAGGATAACATTCAGAAGAAAAGAATTCCATCTTGGCCATCAGTGTCTGCGCCATAACGCGAGGCGTGGGGAAGGAGAGGAGGGGCGACACCGACGGGGTGGAATTGACACAGCGTGGGCGCTAGCAGCAAGGTCGGGGGGGAGCCAGGTTTCCTTCTCGCCGCCCTGTGACAGTGGCTCCCTGCACCGTCCCGGACCCTCAGAGGGAGAGTGGGCTGCGCAGAGGAAGGCAGACTTTGGATCTGGATGTGCTGCCCTTGAAGCCCTCTGGACTGGGCGGTCTCATCCTCCCTCCAGGGAAGGCATCCCTACCAGGCAGAAACTCGGCCCAAGAAAGCATTAGGGAGGAGGGCTGCAGGAGGAGGGGCTCCCTCCAGGTGCGTAGATGGTCCATTCCCAGGCCTCCCCGCACCAAGAAGTCATCTCTTTCCCCAGGAGCAGAGTTGCCCAGTAATCCAGACGACGTCCCACCTTTGCTGATTTCCAAGAGGACTAAAGCCGGAGGGTTTACCCAAGGATATTTTACAGCAGAGAAGGAGAAAGGGTTTTGCTCAACCTTTACTCACACATGAATGTTCGCCAACGTAATTCCTTGGAAAGTGCTCAAATATGAGCTCTGTTTCTCCCTCAGAGGATAAAGAAAGCATGGAAAAGACCCACCTAGGGATTGTTCCATTTACTCTGCCCCGTCCTTTGGTCGTTTCCAAAATAATACAACTCTGGACCGACTCGATTTTTCACTTTCTTCAGGATTCAGTGAATGTCTACTCTAAGCAGGAAATTTAGCTGTGGAGGGAGGTCCTTCCTGACACTAGGAACAAGAAAAGAGAAATTCGTTCATTTAGTCTCGATTCACTTACTCACAGGAAGCATGAAAACAGGGAAGTTCTGCTAGATTTAAGGATTTTTTTTTAAAGGATATGGAGAACTCTTCCTTAGTTCAAATGTTTTCAAATGCAGGTAAAAGAGACCCCAAACTCCAACGGCTTAAGCAATAAGGGAATTTATTGGCTGACATACTGGAAGTCCAGAGATAGTGCAAGCTTCAGGGCGGTTGAGTGGGTGGCTCGGGTCGACTCCATCATTCGGCACGGCTTCATCCTCGGGTCGGTAGCCACACGGCTGCTGTCATTCCGAGCATTACACTCCGGTCCCACAATGCTCAGAGGAGGAAGAGACTGTCTCTCTATGGGGGGTCTCTCCTGGGCCAGGAGAAACCTTCTGGCCCCACCTCTGCAGACTTTTTCTCCCTTCCCATTGGCCTGAATTGGGTCTCAGGCCGATGCCTGAGCTGCTCACTACAAAGGAAATGAGATTGTATATAGACCAGCCAGGCATGCCTCGAACTGAGCCACTGTCATCTTCTGAGGCACGTGGCTTCACCGAGGGACTGGTGAAGGCGTGAACCAAGCCAGAAATCTACAAGGAAGATGGGAGCCGCAGGGATGACAAACCATGTCCTCTGCCGACCAACAGAATTTGTTTCTGAAACGAACAATGAATCCTTGAAGTGATACTTTAGAAAAGGCTCTGACAAACAGATGAGACAGAGAATTAAAGATGATACCAGATGATCAGCAGAATAAGAAGAAAAAGTAAGCTGCACCAAACAAGACAAACACAGAGCTCATAATGCACCACGACCCAGGTTTTGACTTGGAGGAGCGCCTTGAAGACACGGTTCCTCTGGGCCTCTCTCAGGTCTCGCCTTTGCTTTGCCACGTGCGACCGCACCCTGGCCAGGTAGCGCACGTGACCTTCTCCACGGGGGTCGCCCCCGCCCTGCTGGAGCCGCTGGGCATCAAAGAAGAGGTCGTTGCTGAGGTAGGCGCCCCGGTGCTCCCTCTGCAGCCCCTCGACCACGGCCGCCAGCGCGGCCAGCTGCTGCCTCTGTTCGTCCCCGGAGGCCCGGTTGTTGAAGGCGCAGTACCTCTGCCCGCACTCCCGGACCAGGCCCCTCAGCCTGAGGTTGTCTGTGTTTGCTACGTAGTCATGCAAGGACCCGTCCGCTAAGTCCTCCCTGTGCGTGAAGAGGAGGACCGTATGTCTCAGGGCTCTCGCCCCAAAGACCTCCTTCACCCCGGTCACGGCCACCACGTCCTGCTCTGTGAAGCGCCCCAGCTGGGTCACCAGCAGCAGCACGTGAGGCCCCGGGGCCGAGAGCAGGTGGCAGTCCGCGATGTTCTCGTACACCTCTTGGTCCTGGGCCCTCGCCTCAAAGATGGGGGGCGTGTCCACCACCAGGATGCTCCTCCCGTTCCACGTGCCCGTTGCCCCCCGACACTTCCTGGTCACCGACTGGGTCGCCAGCCTGGACTCAAACGCTGGCTGGCACAGGATGCTGTTCCCGGTGGCACTTTTCCCGCTGCCTGTTTTACCCACCAGGATGATCCTTAACCAAAATGATCCTGGATTTAAGCTCTCTTCTCCTCCACCTGTCAGAGCACACAAAAAGTTAATGTGCCATTGCCATGGACTGAACGCGTCCCCCGCAAAATCATATGCTGAAACCCTAATCGTCAGTGTGATGGTATCTGGAACCCCATGATGGAATTAGCGTCCTTCTAAGAAAAGAAAGCGACTAGAACTCTCTTTCCACCAGATGAGGACACAGCAACCAGGAAGTGGGTTCCCCCCAGACACCAGATCTACCACACCTGGATCTTGGACCTCTCAGCCTCCAGATCAATGAGAAATAAACATTTGTTGATTACCACACAGTCCGTGGTGTTTGTTTTAGCAGCCTGAACTGACAAAAAGAGTAATAAGTGCCTTTTTAGGAGGAAGAGAACAAAAGATAAAAAGGAAAATACCTAGAAGAAATAGCATCCCTGGATCAATTAGGCTATCACACTCTCTTTTCCCACGACAGGGCTGGGCTCAGAGTAAATATTCTTACGTAGAGAATAAAGGGAAGTCGTGCAGGGTTGGTGGAATAAATCATCCCAGCTGGCCAAAGTCTTTAGGATCGCTCCTTTTGGGATGCTGAATTTTTCCACCCTTTCCAGAACATTCTCCCTATTCAATTCCCACCCTGAAGGCCTTCTGATGCTCAGAGCTTCCTACAACCACTAAATTAATTGTTAGTCGCATACTTTCAACTCCTCCCATCCCTGCCTGGTCTCTGTTTTACAAGATGGCAGGGTTTTATCCGAAAAGACTTACCCTCACTAAGGAGAGCATGACAGCAAATAGCCTAATAAGTTCTATTTCTTGGAGGATATGCATTTTTTGTGTGTTGAGGTGACTCTAGTCTTGTACCTTTCACTACAGTTGGGACGTTTGCTGACCCAATGCTGAGTTCATGGTCCTCAGGTGCTGTGCAGGGCTCCACCAGATCTTACCTTTGATGCAGGTGTCTTCTCCACCCTTCTGAAGGCCCTCCATTTTGGTCTAGACGGAAAACAGGCAGAGATCGTTCGTACTGGAGTCGGATGTGACATCCGACGCAAAACACCACACTTTATAGATGAGGAGATTGAAGGGAGAAAAAAACAACCACTGAAGGTCACACGTAATTTAATGGATGAGCCGAGACTAAAACCCAGGGCTGCTGACCCTCAGCCATCCTTGGCACTAGACTGAGCTTCCTCACAAAGAGCATATAGACAGTCCCAACACAAGAGCACCGCACGTGGTTTCCCACCACCTGTATTTAGCTACTAACAGGATGCGCTGAAGACGTGCTGTCCGCCCAGAAGACCAAATAAGGAAGTTGGTCATTTCCTGGCTTCCCGGCTCTCTGTCTTCAGGGTCTCAGTCCAGCACCCAAACTCAAGATTGCCTGGCAAAGTTTCGCCTTGGGTAAACTCACAAAAGACGGTCTTCCCTAAGTTTCCATGGTGATGGTGGTAGAGAGGGTCACGAATCATCCCAGTTTGCCCAGGACTGAGAGGATCCCCTGCTCAAAGGAACTTCAGTGTTGAAACTGGGAGAGTCCCAGGCAAACCAGGACGAGTTGGTCACGCCAGGAGCAGGAGATTGTCATGACCCCAGGTGGGCAGTGGGGTGGAGCGTGCATCCCGTAAACAGAGGGAAGACCTGATTTGTTAGGCTCAGACCAGCTGTTATGTTACCAAAGATCTATGCTTCCATATTCTCAGTTCAAATAGTCTTCGAGCGGTAGCTACCTCAGGGGCAACTCTCTCCAGTGCACTCCCCTTCTTTCATGGTCCCCCATATGGCTTTTTCTTCATCTTTGTCTCGCCTCCTACTTCTTACTTCCTGTGCTCAGCGAGTGGGGCCACTCAGGCCCCACCCAAGGATGACTACTCGAGCTTCACTATTGGGAAAGAACTTCACGACCCCTCCCCAAACTGCATCAGGACCTCGCTGTGTGCAAAGTTTCAGAGTATTTTCTAAGGCTCAAGGAGTTAATGCTAAAGAATGAATCTCTAATTGTGGAATTTCAGCATCTAGGACAGGTGAACCGAAAAAAAAAAACGTTTTGGAATGAGTAGATTTCCTCCACGCTCCTTGGAATCGCACCATATAGGATGTTATCTAGCCCCTCCACCTCTGAAAATGGCCACAGTTATTACCTTTGAAGGAAAAATAATTTACTAAATAAATAACCTGGCAATTATTTTAATGTGAATGTCAAAATTCAGTTTCTATCAGACAGTTTCCCGGTAATAGCTTGTAATTCGTTCTAATGGTATTTTCAAGCCAAAAGAGAATTCTGCCTCAAGACTTCAGTATCAGCTCCTGCCTGAGTTTCCAGCCTGCCAGTCTGCCCTACAAGTTTTGGACCTACCAGCCCCCATAATTGCATGAGCCAATCCTTCAAATAAATTTCTTCATACATACATCCTATTGGTTCTGTTTTTCTGGAGAAAACTGATACATCGATCCAGCTAATTCTCTCTGTTGAAATCTGGAGAAGGAGCAAACCTGAAAATAATTCTCCTCTTTGGCTGGATCTTTTCAAGCACGAAATCTATAGGGAGGATTTTTTAAAAGATGTGATTGCATAGTGGGTGGCAAATGGGGACACCGGTGTTTTTTAGATATCAGCTTATTTTCTGTGCTGATGATCTGGAAACCAAGGTGCTCTGTTTTCTCATGTACTGCCCTTGGATCATCTTGAATGGTGGTCTCCAGAGAGGACCAGCAAGGAGGGGCTCCCAAGCACCTGAGGACACCAGGCTGGTACCAGGTAAGTGACTAGATGAATGTTAAGGGGCAGAGAAGGTGATGCTGAAAGAGCTGCAGAAACGGGAGCTGGAGGGGGGCTGGAGCTGATATGCCTGGACTCAGAGAAATCAGGTAACACTGTCCACATCCTTTGTATATGAGGAATACAGCAACGATGTGGAGCCACCTGCACCCAGGACTGTGGGCTGAAGGATCCGAGAGAGATGGCAACCCCTTCACGGTGTCTCCCGGCCAATTGGGAGTGCAGGCAGGACCAGAATGTGCCGCCTGCCCTGTGTGCTGGGAGGAATGTTCCCCTCTGGCTGCCCCTCAGACCCTCGGGAATGGGTCAAGCAGCGCTACTCATGTGATGTGTGTGGCCAAGCGACTGGTAGCCAGCCAACTTGGAGCAAGAATGAGAGGCTTAAATTGCTGCTCTCTCTGAGTCTAGCCTGAGCAGAAAGAGAAGTGAAAAAAGGGGCCCCTTCTCAAGAACCATCTTTCTCAATTATTTTTTGAGGGTTTTGTTTCCCTCTCTAGTCCAAACGGCCACACCTCTGGCCAGAAGGCTGCCACCGGGTCCCAGCTGCACACCTTCCCCTGCTCTGTCCCCTGCAGATGCCTGTGCCCTTGTCGCCACGTTAGTCCCCTCCCGACATCACCACCATCGTGCTTCCTCCTGGCCAACAACCTAGCTCCCTCATTGTAGAGCCATCATCCTTCCATTCATTCATTTAAAATGTTACTAAATACCTGGCTTTGCTAGACACTTCTCTCCCTACACTTGGAGGACGGTTGGACCAGTTTAGAGAACAGCTCCTTCCAAAGACAGGGAAAGAAGGTGATTCCTTCTACCACCCTTGGGAAGCCCCACTTCCTGTAACATCCCCACTGGGCAGGGCTGAAAGGAGCACGTGGGGACAGGAAAGGTAGAGGCACCCTTGGCAAAATTGTGCAATGGGCTGAAACTGGCCTGAAATGGGCCAAAACCCAGGCAAATTATCTGCCAAAAGTATTCAGGATCTCCTCCCTACTGGCCCCACGGGAGAAGGTTGGAGAAGGTGACATGCTGATTAGGAATCATAAACAAGATGCCATGGTGAGACACTGTCGCTGTCAAAGGGTGCCAGGCAGGGTAATCCTCCAGGAATAACGCCCTCATAACTCCATTCTGGTCAATGAGCAGGTTAAATCATTTTTCAAAACAATAAATTGTATTTCTTTCTCAGAAATAAAGCACATGTTTTACCCGAGCAGATCACCTTGAGTCCCGTTCCTGAAATCTTTTTCCCTCTTGAAGACAGAAACTTGCCTTCAAGTTGAGTGGTGTATGCAACAGAAACAAGCAACAGACATCAAGTCAGATTAAAATTGCAAGGCAACTTTTCAGCCTGTTCTTCAAAGGGCATCCTATGACTTCTGGGGGCAGGTTGCAGGGAGGAGGGTCAGACCATCCTCCCTCACCCAGCAACGTGCAGAGAACTCTATGGGTGCACCCAGATGTGGGTGCAGCAGCCACTAGGTGCACACGTGAATACGCTTTTGCACAAACGCGAGAAATAAGCAAGCTAGTATCACCAAAGGGCTACTCTCTGAGCTCATTCAGTTCAAAATTTTAGGTTCTGAAAAATATAGTACTAGTAGTATTTTCTGTTTGCAGTTATTTGGGGCTTTAGGGTATGTAATTCCTGACCCTAATAATTTAGGAATAATGCAACTGAGGCTTAGAAAGATCAAGTGTGCAGATTGACACAGAGTGTTACTGGAACAACTTCAGTGAGAGGGAGGAGAGGGAGGGAAGGGGAAAGAGAGACGCAGAGAGATGAACAAGCCCTGTTACCTGGCAGGTCCTGGAAAGTTCTGCTAGTTCTCAGACACTCTTGCTGCAATCTTCCCTCCTCTCCCAGGCAGCCTCTCTCATTGGCTTCTAGTCTCTTCACAAAAACATAAGAGCAGTGGCAGATGAAAAAACCTGGCCACCAATTCTATCTGCCAGAGAGAGAGAGAGAGAGAGAGAGAAAGACCACGTCCCCCGGGGCAGGAAAAGGACAATGTGAGAGTTTCCTCACCAAGCTATCCTCAGAGAGTGACTCAAAAGCCCTCGGAGACGCCAGAGGAAGAGGGTTTTCTTTTTTGGTTTGGCTTGGTTTTGTTTTCTTTTTAATAACAGTTCCATTTCCTTCTCCCCACCGCATCTCTGTAAGGCTTTTGTGCAGAACAAGGTCTCTACCTGAGTTAGTCTGGAGACCCAGGGAAGCCAGTGAACATCTGGGGCACAGCTGCATCCCAAATCAAGCAGCTGCCGCCTTTCACTGGCCCACACTGGCCCAACTCGCATCTCCCCACGCCGACCATTTACCTCTCCTGCGTAAAGATAGCTTCTCATATGTAATTCCAGATGGCAGTGAAGGCTGAACTCAAGGCAGGCACCTTACTTGAGACCTTCTATGGCTCTGACCCCCCTTCTTGTTTCTCTGTCAACTGCCCTGCTCTCAAGTCACTCATGCTTTGACCTGAGGAGGAAACAAAGTTTGGTAGGTTTCTTCCCCTAGGTGGATTTGCATTTCCACAAAAGCCAGGGACACATCCATAGTGTGATTTAGGCAAAGTGACAGGCACTTAAGGGTGTAGGGGTGCCCTGGCGCCTCCCACTGCTCTGGTTAACGTTCTTCCTCTGCTTCTGTGCAAAGGCCCTGCTGGGGGCTCCTGGGTTGCAGGGGCTGAAGCGCCTCTCTGGAGACATTCTTAGAGTGAAGGGGGCAGAGTCTGAACCATTACTTGCACATCTGGGTTCAGAACTATAAGTTGGAGAAACAGCTATAATCAGGACATTGAGCTACAAGTAACTCTTGGTTCTTTGCTTAGAGAGGAGGGCATTTATAATGCAGATAACACCCACATTTCACATTGGCAATGAAAGTCATGCCTGACTTACAAAATATTCTCCCATATTGATACTGTCATTTTAACTTTTCAAACAATAATAGCTATTACACTGAATGAGGTGGATACATGCCCTCCTGCTGTAGAGGACAGAAAGGCATGCTTTTAACATACAGAAGACATTTTTTTCTCTTTGCTAGCTAGAAATCCCTCTGATATCTCATTTTAGTTGCGGGGGTGGGCGGGTAGGGGAAAGAAGCCATTACACTGAATGAGGTGGACACATGCCCTCCTGCTGTAGAGGACAGAAAGCATGCTTTTAACATACAGAAGACATTTTTTTCTCTTTGCTAGCTAGAAATCCCTCTGATATCTCATTTTAGTTGCGGGCGTGGGCGGGTAGGGGAAAGAAGGTTAAAAGATCAACTCCTCTAAAACAAAAATAACTCTTCGTGCTAGACATTTATCAACTCTTAGCTGGTTTATCATGAGTACGTTTATGCATGAAGTCAACTTATTCAGTCATCTCAGCACATATTTTGTAAATACTTGGTACACGAAACATTGCTCAAAGGTATCAAATCCACACCTGCCTCGTGAGTTTTTCACGGTTGAGGTAAACCTGTCCTTTTACCTGTCTTAAGCTACTCAGGCTAATACTCACGAGCCCACACCATAGAGACTTTGGATCCTGACCGGCTACTTTCTGTGCATTAGAAAAAATGCAAATTAATCACTGAAAAAATCCTCTTGGTTCTGTCTTCAGGAATTCCCTCAGCTACTACATAGGGTGAGATGAGATGCTTTCTACGGGGACAATTGTATGCTTTTTCCTCTAAACAGCCTCTTCATATACTTAGCTGATTTCTCCTGTTAAATTATATGTATTTTTCTTGTTGATTCAAGAAAGGCCTTTATTTATTACTCAAGAAAGCAAAATACTACCTACTCTATATAACACCGGTTAACACTCCTTTTCTGCCCCTTTCCTTTCTTTATTTAGAGTTTTGCGGCTATTCAGGACTCCTCTTTTTCCTTCAGTGTTAGCTCTTGGAATTCTAGTGATGGCTCTTCAAACCATAAGTGCTTCTAATGGTTGGTGAAAGAAATACCAGCAAAAAAAAGGAGGGAAATTGTTCCTTTGCCCCTATAGCTACAGAGAAAAACAGCAAATATTATTCCTGCAACAGAGTCTGTGAGATATCCAGTCCTCGAAAACTGTAGCTCTGCCCTGTGAAAATAACCATGGGTCTCTCAAATCTTGTAGAATTACAGTGGTCTTATTTAATAATGTGTTTCCTGGGACTTCCCTGGTGACTTCCCAGTGGTTAAGAATCTGTCTGCCAGCGCAGGCGACAGTTCGAGCCCCGGTCCAGGAAGATCCCAAATACCGTGGAGCAACAAAGCCTGCGTGCCACAACTACTGAGCCTACGCTCTAGAGCCCGAGAGCCACAACTGCTGAGCCCATGCGCCACAACTACTGAAGCCCGCACACCCTAGAGCCTGTGCTCCGCAACAAGAGAAGCCACCACAATGAGAAGCCCATGCACCGCAACGAAGAGTAGCCCCCTCTCACCGCAACTAGAGAAAGCCCGCGCACAGCAATGAAGACCCAACGCAGCCAAAAAATAAATAAATAATAAATTTATTTTAAAAATAATGTGTTTCCTTATTGTGAGATGTAAATTGAAATCTAGTAATTCCTAACAAGTCTAAATACTCATAAGGTTTCTTGGACAGATCCAAAGGCGATCACTGATACTTCTTTCTTCTGCCATAGGCATGGAGGTAATAAAATAAAACAAAATAAAAGAGTCAAAAAAGTTTGAGACTTGTGTCTCTAAATTGACAATATGCTCAGTAAAAGAGAACTGTCAATTGGTGTCAAATGTCTTGCAGATACCACCCCCTGCTGTTTATCTCTTAAGTTAGCTATGGTAAGTTTTTTGCTCAGTCTGGAAATTTTAACAAACATTTTCTTTATGGCTTCTATCATTCTTAGAAGGCCCTCCTTTCTCATCCTTTTATTTAAAAATATTTTATTTAGGTCCATACAAAAATCTGCACATGAATATTTATAATAGCTTTATTCATGATCTCCAAAATTTGCAAGCAACGAAGATGTCCTTCAGTAGGCAAATGGATAAATAAACTGTGGTACATCCAGTCAATGGAATATTATTCAACATTGAAAAGAAATGAGGGGTTTCCCTGGTAGCGCAGTGACTAAGAATCCACCTGCCAATACAGGGGACACAGGTTCAAGCCCTGGTCCGGGAAGCTCCCACATGCCTTGGAGCAACTAAGCCCATGAGCCACAACTACTGAGCCTGCGTGCCACAACTACTGAGGCTGTGTGCCACAACTACTGAAGCCCACACGTCTAGAGCCCATGCTCTGCAACAAGAGAAGCCACCGCAATGAGAAGCCCACACACCGCAACGAAGAGTAGCCCCCGTTCGCTGCAACTAGAGAAAGCCAACGCACAGCAACGAAGATTCAACACAGCCAAAAATAAATAAATAAATATTTTTAAAATTAAAAAAAAGTAGCAGTTTTATTTTAAAATGTTAATATCTACAATGTGTTAGAAATTGCATTCTTTGCAAACATTTATGATGAAAAATAATTTAAGTTCAGTTTAAAACGCTCAAGGGAACACCTAGATTTAAAAAACCTTTTTGGTGACTACACAAGCAAAAATGTTTGAAGACGATTGCTCTAGAGAAACTCTTACATGAATGAGTACATGAGGATATTTTTATTTTATTTTATTTTATTTT
>NC_041218.1:6386550-6389636 GCF_002837175.3 Physeter macrocephalus | reverse complement strand
GCCGCTCCGCGGCATGTGGGATCCTCCCAGACCGGGGCGCGAACCCGGTTCCCCTGCATCGGCAGGCGGACGCGCAACCGCTGCGCCACCAGGGAAGCCCGAGGATATTTTTATAAGAAAGCTCATAACAGTAAAAAGCTAGAAACAATCCAAATATCCATCAAGAGTAGATTGAATAAGCAAACTGTAGAATACCCACACAATGGAATAATACACAGCCATAAAAATGAACAAAATACAGCTACCGGCACCAGCATGGTTAACTCTCGCATACACTATGTTGAACAAACGAAGAAAGTCCCAGGAGAACACAGAGTCTGATTCCATTTCTGTCTAGCTTAATAACGGACAAAACTAAAATATATATATTATTTAGAGCAACAGACGTAGGCGGTAAAACTATAAGGAAAAGCAAGAGAATGACGTTTACGAAGGATAGGCGAGTGAGGATACCTTGCTGAGAGGGAGGCCACGTGATCAAGAAGGAACTCACGGGAGTTGAGTGGATAACTTCAAAGAGCAATGAAACAAGATGTGAACCAGTAGAGAAACTTACTGTTGTAACCGAGCAGGACCCTATGAGGCCGTCCCAGAATAAACCCCCGCTCATGTCCTCCACCTGCCTTTTGTCTGTAAAAAAAAACTTTAGTCAAAGGATAAATTTAATCGTAATGTGAGAAAATGCAGAAAGGAAAACAGTCAAGCAAGACAAAATAATAGTATTTTAGCCATTAAACAAAGTCAAGGACGTTTAGCTCCTCCTCAAGGGCTATAGATAATATTCTGAGCCATGTCCTTTGAGCTGTTTTGCAGATACTGAAACCCCTACTAGGCGGAAGAAGTTAACTACATGCTGCGCACAAGCACGTAGACCCCAGACAGGCTGGAACCAGAAGGTCGATGACGCTGACTCCCGATGACCTCACCGCCAACCAATCAGAAGAATGTCCACGAGCTGACCACGCCCCACAAACACCCTTCCCTCCCCCCTGTCTTTATAAACCTTTCCCTGAAAGCCTTCGGGGAGTTGTGGTCTTTTAAGCACAAGCTGCCCGGAACTCCTTTCTTGGTGCCCTGGAATAAAGCTGTTCTTTTCTACTTCACCCAGAGCTCTGTCTCCGAGATTCAATTTGGTGCCGTTGCACAGAGGCCCAGTTTCAGCAACACTATGTTCTTGTATGAAAATACTGGTGTAAAAATACACATACTTCCAAAATTGATATATATGTAATTTAATTCCAGTTGAAATCCCAACTTTTTGTATGTAGAATTAAATAACACTTTCTTAAGTATTACGTATTTTCTTGGGATGAAAAATGTCTGGTGTAATGAAATCAGTCTGGTATTGCCATAAGAAAAGACAAATCGGTAAGTATAACAATATACATAGAACATAGGGAATCCCAGGTAATAATGGGATTTAATATACGACAAAGGCAGGGAAACAATGGTTTATTTAGTAAGTGGTGCTTACCCAAATGGTTTTCCACCTAGGAGACAATAAAGCAGAGCTCCTACCCCATATTATATAAAAATCCAAGGAGGATTAAATTCTCATCTGTAAAAAATAAAACAACAAAAATCTTATAAAATATAGGAAACTGTATGTACAATACAAGAGTTGGATATACTTTCTTAGCCAAGACATGAGGCCAGAAGTTATCAAAGAAAAGATACTTTAATGTTTTATTATGGCCTCAGAGTTAAAGACAAAAAAAAAAAAAAGATTTGAAAAAAACAATGAAATCTTAAAATGCACGTTGTAAAAAAAGCTCACAAAAATCAAGGAAACTGGGCAATATATGTGTAGACTGTTCAAAGATGAACAATAAACAGCCAATACGTATATGAAAAGATACTCAACTTCATAAATAGTCAAGGAGGTGAAAATTAAAATAATTTGCAAAAATTAAAATGAGTTCCAATATCTACTACTGGCAAAAGTCAGTAGTGAGGTTAGGGAGAAGGACAAAGGCCACTTTAATGCACCGCTGGTAAAATGTAAATGATTCTAGCCTTTTTGGAAAGCTCTCTGATAATATTTATTGCTATTTTAAATATCTATACCCTTTAATGAGTGATCCTATTCCAAAGACTCTATCTCACAGCAGTAAAAGCTCCAGTTACCGCAGCCCAGGAGCACAGCTTTTTTTCTAGAGGCAAAAATACAGGTAGTGAAGTAAAAGTTCATCGGTAAGGATATCATGGAATTATTGTGCAACCGTTAAAAAGGACTACTAGAATGCTTGAAACTAAATACACTGACCACACCAAATGTTGGTAAGCATGTGGGGGAAATGGTTGGGGTATAAAATGGTGTCATGGCTCTGGAAAACACTTGGTAGCTTTCTTAAAAAGTAAACATACACCCGTGATGTTTCAGCCATTCTAATCCTAGGTGCTTCCCAAGAGAAAAGAAAGCATACGTCTGCAAAGACTTGTACCTGATTGTTTACAGAAGCTTTACCTGTAACAGCCAAAAACTGGGAACAACCCAAGTATCCATCAACAGGTGAGCGGATAAAGAAACTTCGGTATATCCACACAGTGGAATATTATTCTAAATAAAAAGAAATGAACTACTGATACACAACCACATGGATGGCTCTCAGAATCATTAGGCTTGGTAAATCAACTATACTCCAATATAAAATAAAAATTAAATTAAAAAAACAAAAACAAAATCAGGTTTACTGAAAAAAAAATGATTAGACTGAGGGAAAGAAGTCAAACAGACAAAATGAATACACATCGTATGATTCCACTTATATAAAGCTCTAGAAAATGTACACTAATCTACATTGACAAAAAGCAAATCAGGGGTTGCCTGGGGATGGGGGGAGAGTTAAATTAAAAAAACAAAAACAAATTCAGGTTCACTGAAAAAAAAATTAGACTGAGGGAAAGAAGTCAAACAAACAGACAAAATGAATACACATCGTATGATTCCACTTATATAAAGCTCTAGAAAATGTACACTAATCTACATTGACAAAAAGCAAATCAGGGGTTGCCTGGGGATGGGGGGAGAGGAGGGCCAGTGGGGAGAGGAGGGCCATGGGGAGGGGAGGGCCAGGGGGGAGAGG
>NC_041218.1:6371210-6386337 GCF_002837175.3 Physeter macrocephalus | reverse complement strand
GGGCCGGGGGGAGAGGAGGGCCGGGGGGAGGGGAGGGCCAGTGGGGAGAGGAGGGCCAGGAGCACAAGGGCACTTCCGGGAGGTGATGGATATTTTCACTACCTTAATCGTGGTGTATATATGTCAAAACTTACCAAATTGCATCCTGTAAATATGTGCAGTTCATTGTGTATCAATTACACCTCAATAAAGATAAACAAGTACCAAGAAAAGTACAAACAATCATGAGTTGTTAAGACAAATCACTTGGGAATGGGGAAGTAAGTGAGGAGTGGGGCTGGCCAAAGGAGTGACCAAGAATTTTAGAAAGGAAAAGAAGAAAAATACTGCACTGAAAATAAAAACAAGTATGAAAGGTTCACAATTGAAAATATGAAAAAATATTTTAAATTACTAATTCTAGTGATTGGTTTGACACGTTTTTCCAATTTGTGCACAACGGCTGCTGTCTTTCAAACTCACCTACTTTTAAGCAATTATGTCCGGTCCCAGAATCAGGGACAGATATCTCTGGATAACTTTCTGAAACCTGAGATGCTTTTTCCGATTTTGGTGTGCTTTCCTACTTTTTGGTCCACACTCAGCGATGACAGTCAGCTTGGCCTGTTCTGCGTGCTTGGCAACATTCTCATCACTTTTACAATTTTGTTTCTAGTTCTAAGTAAGACTAACCAGTCCCTCAGGCCCCTTCTGCTGCAGGAAACAGCAGTACAACTCACACAGCTTAAACAAAAAAGGAAATTTATCTAGCTTCAGTCATTGCTATATTCTCTCTCTCCTCACGTCTCCAACAAAAAAATCCCAGGACTGAGTCTTGTGGGACAGCCTTGGAGCCCAAGCCCATCCCTATACCTAAGCCATGGGGCTGGGATACACCGATTACCCTGCATCACGTGATGCCCTGTATCCTGCCAGTCCCGGGTTGAGAGGTGGTGAGGTCAGAGTCACTTAGTTAAGGTTCAGAGGCTTACAGCCGAGGAGGACTGTATCCAAAGGAAACCAGGGGCCTGTTCCCAGAAAGAGCAGGAATGCATGCTGAGCTGCCAAAACAACCAACGATTAGTGATGTCACCCATAAAAGATTAATCAGATTTTTTTTAAGTTTTTAAGGCCAGTATTTATTTCTATTTTTTAAGTGTTCAAGAAACTTTTAAAAGGCCCAAATACCCAAAGATGTTCAGGTTTAATATAAGATCATACTGAGGTGGAGTCTGTTCGTTTCTCTGTTGCTAAAGCCTCAATTTGATCCTGGTTAATTACACACGCCGCTAATTCTTCCAGTTGGGTAGCAGTGATTTCCTCTGACTCCCAGCATCTTCCGTAAATGGCCATCAATCCAAGAAAGGTGAAAAATGCAATACCAGAAATAATCGCTAAACGTTTGCAGATTCTACTTGACTATCCTTCCTGTATTATTTTCTGAAACCAGGTCCTCTGAAGATCAATTTGGGAAGCGGAGATAATGTGAGTCTCATCTGGTATTAAACATCCACTGAAATATCTCTGAAGAGACTCTGGGCCTTGCAGGGGCAAGAAATAGTAAATGAATACTCCTACTTCAGGAAAGCCCTCCCCTCCCCGGCATTTCATAGCTGTCTCCTTAGGATGTACTTTTCCAGGAAGTTTTCCTGGTTGAGCCAGGCAGCTAACGAAGCAGCAGGCAGGGAAATTCCTAGATGTCTCCGAGATGGACCAAGAACAGACACTACCCACATCACATCAGCAAATGGTCACTGGCCCTCGGCTGAGCCAAGAAAGCCCGGAGCCCCATCCCCTCCCCTGCCTCCATCAGGACTCCTTAGGAAACCGGAAGGAGAGGGAGGGGCCACACACTAGGACAGCACATCCCTAACCTTAACCCTAACCCTCCCAGTCCAAGCTGACAGGGCGACCCAAGCTCTGATGACTGCAGTTTTAAACATGAACAGAACTGGGTCTTGAACACCAAACATGAGACCATTTTAATGACCAGGTTGTGGAATCTGGAATCTGGTCCTGATGTCAAAGGACCAATATCCAATGGGGAAATGGGGAGCTGACAAAACACAGTTAAAAGCAGTGATTGGGGGGCTTCCCTGGTGGCGCAGCGGTTGCGCGTCCGCCTGCCGATGCAGGGGAACCGGGTTCGCGCCCCGGTCTGGGAGGATCCCACATGCCGCGGAGCGGCTGGGCAGCGGCTGGGCCCGTGAGCCATGGCCGCTGGGCCTGCGCGTCCGGAGCCTGTCCTCCGCAACGGGAGAGGCCGCGGCAGAGGGAGGCCCGCGTACCGCAAAAAAAAAAAAAAAAAAAAAAGCAGTGATTGGAAAAGAAAAATAGAACCATTTCCTGTTTACACTCTGAATGGTTTTAAACACTTCAGTAAATATAAATAGGCTTGTGATTAATTGCTGGATCCCAGGGTCATGACGTCAGTTGCATAAATACAATCTGGTCACCAGAACTGAGTTGTGCAAATAGACAAATAACTGTTGGTTTTTCCAAGTAAACAAAAGCAAGGGGAGAAGGGGATGACATCTGATTTCCTACAGAAAAGAAAAACAAAGATTATGAAACTTCCAAGGTTATTCACAAGGTAAGGAGAGGGAGGGCAGTGGAGCCCAGAAAAGAAGAAATGGGGGAGAGGGAGAAGTCAGATGGAGGGGCGACCCCTTCCCTCAGAGACATATAGAGACTTCAGGGGGGAAAAAAAGAAGTTGCCAGACTCTGACAGTAAGAGATCGCTTCGTGCTAGAAAAACAACAACAAAATAAACAAATTAGCGAACTACCAAGTTGTCGTTTATTTACCAGAATGAAAAATGAAAAGAATTTCTATCTAATCTAGCCATAAAGGGACGGTTTAGAAATACTGAAGCACAAAAACTAACAGCATCTTAAGCTAAGGAAGAGAGGAAAGATGCTTCCTCTTACCGGCATCTTTGGTTCTGCCCTGCTGTTGTTTCTTCTCATGAAAATTCCTTTTTAAAATGCTAAGGTTAACAAATGCATCAAAAGAATTAAAGACATCAAATTCAAAGGGGCTTGTTCTATATCTGAACAAGACACCTAGATGTGATTATCTCTGTGCTTCTCTAAATGTGCTGAAGGCACGGAGCACCTGCCAATCTTGGGAAAACGCAAATCCTGACTCAGCCAGTCTAGGGTGGGGCAAAGCCTTCTCCCTGTTGCCCATGCTAGATTCACATTTGGGGAAGCAAGAGCACAGGCTCCCCGGCTCCTGTCAATCACCCAGTAGGACTAGCTACTCCCTCCACTGGGGTCTCCCACACCAGGGGACGGCAAACTCTATTTTAAGTTTTGTGGGCCATTTAGTCTCTACTGAGACGACTCACCTCTGCCCTTGTTGCATAGACAATGTGTAAACCAAGAAGTGTGGTTGTGTTTCAATAAAACTTTATTTACAGAAGTAGGTGGCAGACCAGACTTGCCCCTCAGGGTGTAATTTGCCAAGCACTGTCCAATACTCTGAACATAATACCACCTCATCCCTTTGACCTTTATTACACAAGCTTGTTTACAAATCTCTATCTACAAGCCCACCACCCTAACCTCCCACGGTGGGGCTATGCCTCACCCATACCAGCAGCTCTGCCCCTGCCAACACCACCTCGTAGTGCAGGATTCTGCAGGGGGTAAAGGCGGGGCTCCCAGCCAGTTCTTCTGCTGTGGGTCTTCTAACTAGTAATTAACACCTACCTCTCAGAGATTTCATAAAACCACAATGGAAAGGCAAGTCTGCTCACTATGTTGGAACCAAAAATGCCAGAATCCCTATGACGTCTTAATTCTACAGACCATGGCCTGCTTTTTTACCCTTCAGAGATGAAATCGTGTGCCATAAGGCTAACAGAAACTGGTGACTAACAGAAATTCTTGAGCTCATCCTACAGAACTGCAGGGAAGGGAACAGCTTGTTAAAAACCCCTCCCTTGTAACCTGCCTTCACTGACTAAGCTTGTCTTAATTATTTTTTGACTCCTTAGTGGCCCCCTCTAGATAACACCTCTGATGAATGGGTCACTACAGTAAATAACGGGGGCTTAAGTAGTTTTCCAAGGCTTGGAGTCGGCTCCTGTCCAGTTCAAGCTGGCTAAGACTGGTTGGGACCAACAACTCTAAAACTGGACCTGCACAGGGGTCCAGTGAGTGACCTTTTGACATCAGAGGGGTGAAAACTCCACCCTCAGATCATGCTAAATACCTCCATTTTTGGCCATGTATCCCCTGAAGAAGCATGTAACTCAGATATGCTGGCATGGTATACCAGCTACCTCACATTTTCCCTACTTCCAATCACCTTTCTCCACGCCTAAGACCACCCTGCTTCTCTATCCCATAAATATCTCAAGCCCCTCACCTTCAGGGAGGCAGATATGAGATTTGTTCTCCTGTCTCCTCGCTTGGCTGCCTTGTGAATAAACACTTTCTCTGCCGCACACCTCAGCACCTCAGCATTTGGCTTGCTGCACATCGGACAAATGAACCTGGTTCCATAGCAGAAGTGTTTACATCTGTATATATTGTACATAGAAAATTTTTAAAGTAAAAAACTAATCAGTTGGGCTTCCCTGGTGGCGCAGTGGTTGAGAGTCCGCCTGCCGATGCAGGGGACACGCGTTCGTGCCCCGGTCCGGGAAGATCCCACGTGCCGCGGAGCGGCTGGGCCCGTGAGCCGTGGCCGCTGAGCCTGCGCGTCCGGAGCCTGTGCTCCACGATGGGAGAGGCCACAGCGGTGAGAGGCCCGCGTACCGCCCGTGAGCCGTGGCCGCTGAGCCTGCGCGTCCGGAGCCTGTGCTCCGCGATGGGAGAGGCCACAGCGGTGAGAGGCCCGCGTACCGCAAAAAAAAAAAAACAACAAACCTAATCAATAGTATAATTTACAATGAAATTGAAGAATAACAGGGGTGTGTGTGTGTGTGTGTGTGTGTGTGTGTGTGTGTGTAGCGAGAGAACCAACAGTAATTACTGAAAAAAACGAGAGAGAAAGAAAGAGATGGGGGAGAAAGAGAAAAAAGAAAGGAAGGGAGGGAGGAAGGAAGGAAGAAGGAAGGAAAGAGACAGAGGGGGAGGAAGACGAAGGGAAGGAAGAAAGGGAGGGAGGGAGGAAATGATCTTGTTCCATGTCTCACATGGTTCTGTAAAGCCCACTGATCAGTTATAGATGCTTAAAGAAAACCTTAGCAGGTAAAAAGATTCTAAGTATGTAGGAGTTATTTTCACTTTACACTGAACAGAAGGAAATCATGAAAAGGAGTTTTTACACTTGGGATATAGAGCAGAAGGTAAGTTAAGTCTTATTGGGACCTTGTTTCCATACGATACATAACTCTCATTTAATTCCATGTGTATCAACGTACCGTGTGTATCAACAAAGGGAGACTACATCCTTTCTGCACAAAATCATTTTTTGTGGTTGTTTCTGTTTAATCAGCATTGGAAAAAATGTGACAATACCTGTTCACTGAATTGAGGACCCTGGAGTGGGAACAGTGGGTGAGGGTGTTGGGGAGAGGAGGAGCAGCCAAAGGAAGCAAATGTGGGGGACAGGGCAGTGAGGGGCCCTGGGCTACTCTGGAGGGACATGCAGGGTCCAGGCAGGGTCTTTGGCTGCTCACAGGACAACAGGTGTGCTCTTCCCCTTGTGGGGAGAGGGAGGCACTGAATTCTCCCCCCGCAGCTTCTTCTCTGGCCCTTCTTCATCCTAAAGAAAAAAAAAACAAAAAACAGGAGGAAAATCAATTCTTGGAAGGAAAAGGTTGGAGTAGAGTTAGCTCCATAGAACTGGAAATCAGACAAATGAAAGAAGGAGGGAAGAAAAAGGTGACGGAGGAAGGGGAGCTAGACAAGACCTAGGACGTGGAAAAGAGGGGAACGTGGGAAAATGAGAGCAAAGAAGGGCAGCGGAGACAGAAGGCAGAAGTCAACCGAGGACATAGTGATGGGGTCATGTTCCCCAGACAGTGAAGAGCAGAGCCAAGCACGGGGAAAGGGTTGAGTGAGGGGGAGCGTGACCCCTGCTCAGCAGTGTTCCTGCTCCAATGGCCTTCCCATCCCTAGAGCTTCACCAACCAGATCCGCTCTTTCCCTAGTGCCTCCCTAACAGCTCACCAGGGCCCGGGAGCTCTGGCCACAGAAGCGTCGAAGACCCACGCCCAGGGAAGCCAAGGATACAATGACCTGCAGGACACAGATGGCCAGGAGCAGACCACGGATTCCTAGGAACAAATCCTGAAGATAAAGGGAGAAAAAAGTTACAGTCAGGAGCCTGCTCCTCTGCTTCTGCTGTTACTATCATCTTGCTACCCCAGGAGGGATCAGACCCTGTCCAACTAACTACTTCCCACCAAAGCAGCTGCATCTTCCAACTATGGGGGCAGCCACAGACTCCATCCCATTTGCTTGCCTGCAATGTGACCTTACCTCCCCCTGTGAAGAGGTGGGATCCCCTTCTCCACCCCCTAGAATCTGGAAGCGCCTGGGAATGCTTTGATCAACAAAATACAGTGGAAGTGACACTAGGTCAATTATGGGGTAGCCCTTATTTGGCCTGGCAGCTTCCACTTCCTACCTCTTGAAATGCTCACAGTGGGATGCTCCCTGTTGGAACCTGGTTGCTGGGCTACGAGAAGCCTAAGCCACATGGAGAAGCTATTGTAGGCTCCCTGGCCGATAGCCCCAGCTGAGCTCCCTGCTGTGTGAGTGCACCATCTTAGCGGTCCAGCCCAGTCAAGTTCTTGGATGACTTCACCCTCAACTGACACCTGACTGCAACTGCATGAGGAAACGCAAGTGAGGACTGCCCATGTGAGCCTAGTCAACCCACAGAATGTGAGAAGCAATAATAAATTGCAGTGCTAAGCCAGTACATTTTGGGGTGGTATGTTATGCAGCGATAGATAACTGATAACAGCCACACACCAGAAAAGACGGAAGGGTGGTTCATGAAATCCTCGTTTCAATGTCTCTTCTTTGTCCTCATCCCCTTTGATTCAGGGAATTTTTATGCCATGAGGATCTGAACAATGGCTTCAAATTAAGTTCAAACCTCCTGAACCAAAGACCTCGGATGAGGTCGAAGCTCAGAGAGCCTACATCTCTGCCCTCAGGTGTCCCAATTTCCCAATGCACAGCTGTGATGTGTCCTGGAAGACGGACTCTCCTTTCTCACCATCAGCATTTGCATGTAGTTTCTGCAGTGCTCCTCCCTCCACGATGAATAGGAAGCGCTTCGTCTAGTCTGTTTGTACCCAAAGGTGGGGGTGGCAGGGACTACAGAATCACACACGGAGCTGATGCCATAGAAGACATCAGGTTGCCAGGTTAAACTATTCACACAGAAGACAACAGCGGCCACGGCCGTGGCAATGCCAGCCAGGGCGAGCAGATTTGATATGCAGCCCTAGAAGAGAGAGGTTCAGGCTTCAGACCCCCTCTATGGATGGCAGAGCCGTGGGGTCCCGGCCTCAAACTGGTCTCCTCTTCCCCAGCTTCCTGGCTGAGGAAACCCTCCCTACCCCTCCAGGAAAGATCTTAGGATATTTGAAACCAAAGGCAGAAAAATAGGGCAGGAAAACAGAGACGTAGGAGGGGAAGAGGACAAGGTGGGGCACAGAGGATGCCCAGACTCACTGCAAGTTTGCCCCAGTGCTTCTCATGGACAATGGCCCCAACTCCTGCTGCAATGGCCTAGGAAGAGAAGACACCAGAAAAGTCCTCCAGTTGGCTGTTCTGAAATGATCTCCCATCATACTTCTCCCAACAGACCCCAGAACAGCCAATTTGAAGCAGCATCCAAGGAACAGGCAAAGATACCTAGCAGATGGACAGGACTCCACCTACAACTGCCCCGCTATTCCCAGCCTTGCCTTAAAGAGAAAATCAGAGGGTGGAAGGGTTTTGCCCACCCCCTAAGGCAGCCTCCTCATAACAGATGGCATTTGGACTCTGGGTCTGTGGTCTCTTCCCCAAATCCCTGACCCAGATCCAAAGGAACTTTCTTTCTCCTTGTCCATAAACACTTGCCTCCCTCAGAGCTCACAACCCCTTTCTTACTCACCACAAACCCTGCCCAAAAGGCACAGCCTGAGGCACGCAGCTGAATCCAGGGCCCCAAGTAGAGAAGCCCTCCAAGAGCACAGCTCGTAGCCCCCAGCAATATCTGTGTCACCTGCAAGAGATGGGGAAAGCCACACCCCTTCCCATGAGTCACCTGCTCCAGGAGCAGCCACCCAGCTCCCACCTAGGTGGCTCTCCTCTCCTCTTCCTCTGCCCTGACTTCTCCGCAGCTCTGATTCTGGACATTCTGTTCCCTTAACATCCGCGAAGCAGCCCATCCTGGTTCTCCCTCATCCCTCTGACTCGCCAACCTTTTATCCTTCATTCTTGTCTAAATCCCATTTTTCCGAAATACCACAATTCGTCGTCCCACCTGATGATTCCTTCTTTTTTTCTCCTCATTTTCCCTTGGGAAGCCCATCATCCTGTCCAGGATGGGCCATGATGACCTCCTTCAAGAAAGGAGAGTGGTTAGCTGACAGCCTACAGTGGTCAGCGCCTTCAAGGTCCCCTCATCTTTCAAACTGAGAGCACAGTCTTTGCGGGTGGCTACCCAGCCAATGATTAAGCAAAGCAGTGGTTCAAGGGCCATTTTCAGCTAACACGGAACTCCTGTGATGGGCAGTCTTTGCTCCCGAGCTCCCCACTGGGCTGGACCAGACCTTGTCAGCCCTGCCTCATGATCTGATGTCTCCCCCCGCCCAGCCCTGCTCCTGCCCTTTTCACTGCATGGATGTTACACCCCTAAAACCTTCCGCACACCCAACTCCCACTCGGTGTCTGCTTCCTGGAGGATCCAACTATCACAGCCTCTTGGACGTCACCACCTACATGTCCTGCCAGCTTCTCAGATTCATTGCGTCCAAATTCCAGACCCCACGCACACCCTCAGTGTCTGCCTCCCTGACTTCCAGGGCTCCAGTTTTCCGGTCTCCTTCACTCCAAACCTCAGCATCTTCCCAGACTCCTCTCCTCCCTTGTACTCCACGTCCACTCACTCCCAAGTCATGGCAACCCCAGCCACAAAGGATCTGGACTCCCCTCTTTCCTCCTCATTTCTGCTGCGACGTCGCAGGTGCAGACCCTCCGTGCTTCTTACCTGGACACCTCCTGGCTGTGAGGCTGCCTGAAGCTCAGGCGCCTGCTCAGAATCCCTCCAGAGTCTTCCCACTATCGAAGCTGATTCAGGACAGCAGACTCCTCACCTTGTCACTCAAGGCTCTCAGCAATATGGCCCTGGTCTGTATTTCCAGTCTAATCAGCCATGAGTCCCATTCTCTTTACCCTGACAGAACTTGCCCTATGCTTTCTGGCTTCTTTGCCCTCTTTCTTACCATTCTTTTAACCTGAAATTCCTTTTCTTCCATCTACCACCTCCATCTGTCTAAACACACTGCTTCTCCATTCAAGGTCTGGCTCAGATGCCTACCCCTGCAGGAGGCCATCCTGCCTCCCAAGCATGTCACCTGAGCTACCTTTAATTCTAGGCATTTGTGTAGTTGCCTGATCCCTTCTGATGGATGCTGGGCACCTTCAGGTTACTGCCTAGATATTCTCTCTGAAGTTTTTCCCCCAAAGTGCCTATCACATTGCCTTGCATTGCAGGCCCTCCGTCCACGTGGGTTCAATCAACCTGAATGAACAGCCTCCAGGGACGCTTCCGCCCACCCCCCAGCTCTGGCTGGAACTGCTCACATTGCACCAAAGGAAGGGATCCACTATTCCTTTCCATCTAAATCTCTGTGGCGAAACTTCCCAAACGTTTTTTCCCAAACAAGATGGGATACGGATAGTGAGTTTTCATGGGAATTCAACCCACTTTCCTTTTCCGCATCGTATTGAAGAAGGAGCGTTACCCTCCTCTGTGTCACCTTGCTAACCCACCTCTCCAGCCCTCTCTTACCCCTAGTGCAAGCTGTCCATAGCTTATCCCGGCCTCGGCAGGACGGTGGGACAGGCGCTCCATCAGGGAACTCCCAGCTTTTAGCAGTTGTGACAAAGCAGATTCCTGGTGGATGTGGATGTCGATGTGAGTGGGCTGGGACAGCGTAGAGGCCACATCGACTCCATTCACAGCCAGCATGTTTTGGGTCATCCTGCCTGCTGGGGAGATGCACAGAAGTGAGGTTTGAGATCTAAGTAAGGGAAAAAGGAATACACTGCATGAGTGCAGGGAGAGAAAACAGTCTTCGAGTCAAGTCAAGTCACAGCATGTGGGATCTTAGATCCCCAACCAGGCATCAAACCCACGCCCCCTGCCTTGGAAACACAGAGTCTTAACCACTGGACCGCCAGGGAAGTCTCTGTCACAGTGACCTTAATCTGGGATGCAAATCTGAATCACCTCTAGAGTTTTCACCATATATACTCTTGGACCTCTTCCCAAAATGTTCAGATACAGTCTGTCTGGGTCTTGGGATTGACGAAGAAAGGAATCTGAATTATTTCAGCAAAGTAGTGTACATATTTATACATAACACTTTCATATGGTTAAAAAAAATCAAAAGATAAAAAAAAAAGGGTATACTGCTAAAACCCACTCTCCTATCTTTCTCTCCTAACCAGCTAGTTGTCTGCCAGGTGGAAAAATATTATCATTTTCTAATATATCCTACAATGACTTTTTTGCATATAAAAACATGTAAAAATATTCTCTCTCTCCCTCTTTTCCCACAAATGGCAGGATAGCACACACAGTTTCTGCACAATGATCTGTTCACGGAACCATCTTTTAAAAATAATCCTACATCAGTCCATAAAATGCGTCCTCACTCGTTTGTATGGCTGCATAGTATTCCATTGTATGAATGCATCATAATCTTTTTAAGCAGTCCCCTATTTATAGACCTTTATTTTTCTTCTTACAAACAATGTGGAATCAGCAGGTCAATGGGAATGTGTATTTGTAATTTTAAGAGGTATTTCCCTCCATGGAGCTACTTCCATGCAATTCTCATGCAAGGGCAATTCCAAGAGTGTCCACTGCCCTCCCCAAGACCAGCAGAACGTGTCAGCAAACTTTCTAATCTTTTCAAACGTCTCATGGAAAAATGGCATTCTGTTGTAGATTTTAATCCTTTTTAGTCAAGAAAATGCCCCCTTTTAATTGTGTATCTCAGTGACTTTTAACAAATGTGTACATATGTGCAACCATAACTACAATCAAGATACAGAACATTTCTATGTTGCAAAAAAGTTCCCTAATGTCCCTTCCCCAGGAACCCCTCCAACCCTTGGCCCCAGGCAACCACCAGTCTGCTTTCTGTGACGATTCCAGTATCAGTTCTCTCATTATGAGTGAGGTTGGTCGTCTTTTCATATGCGTAAGTGCCTTTTTCCTCTTCTTTTGTGAGCTTTCCTTTCATATCCTATGACTTCCTTGTGTTACTCTGTTTTGTTTTGGTCTTTACAGGAGTTCTTCGTGTATTTGAAAAATTACTATCTGTGACATGAGCTACAGATAGTGCTTTCAATTTGTGATTTATTTTTGACTTCGTTTGTATTTTTTTTTTTTTTTTTTTTGTGGAACGCGGGCCTCTCACTGCTGTGGCCTCTCCCGTTGCGGAGCACAGGCTCCGGACGCGCAGGCTCAGCGGCCGTCGGCATGTGGGATCTTCCCGGACCGGGGCACGAACCCGCGTCCCCTGCATCGGCAGGCGGATTCTCAACCACTGCGCCACCAGGGAAGCCCTCGTTTGTATTTTTATATAATCAAAGTTTTCAGTCATTTTTTATGATTTCTGGGGTTTATATTGTACTTAAAAGGGACTTTCCCATTTCAAGATTGTAAAATAATAATTAATCCATGTTTTCTTCTAAGTGCTTTTATGTTTTCAGTCTTCACATTTAAATGTTGAGCCATCTGGAATTTACCTTGTAAGTTGGAAAAAATGGATCCAAGTTGGTTTTGGTTTGTTCTCTTCAGATGGTTAACTTCTGAAGAGTATATTCTGTTTATGGAATATATCTTCTTTCTCCCACTGATTTAAAACGCTCCCCTGAGCAAAAATAAAATTCCCTAGGAATCCAAGCCTATTGTAGTCTTTATATTCTGCCCGTTGGTGGATCTGATGAGTCATGCAGCATTACTGTAATTTTAATCATGAGTATAGAGTTTAATATTTAGTTGAGCTCTTTCATGACCCCCCCTCCCATGTTACTTTTTTCTTTCATGGCCACTTTTGCTAGATCACTCCTCCTTAGGCACTTTCGAATCAACTTGCCTAGCTCCAGAGGAAATCCTCTCCGGGTAATTCTCATGGGCATTCTACTTATCACTGTTTAAATCATAACATTATTAATCACAATTCTAAAAACACCAGCAAGAGCAACAAGTTTAAGGCCTTCCCATTTGTATGGTATGAACTTTACAGAGCAGTTTCACTCTTCACCTACCTGGCCTCCGTGCAGTATAACGGACAGGTGTTTGACGAATCTGCAGATCCGCAAGGAGGTTCAGACCTGTTCACAGACACACAAGGAAGCCCGGCCGGGATTCTAGCTAGATCTTCCTTGGGACCCGGGTATCAGGATCATATTGCAGTCCAGAATGCGCCTTGGGCTCCGGCGCCCTCTGAACCCTCTGGATACCACTGCTTCCCCCTCTCGCCTCACCCCCAGCTCCAATCCCCAGATCAGCCTAGATTCCTGCTCTTCCTCTGAGCCAGGCCAGCCCCGTGAAGATCCCCTTTCACGCCACCCTAACGCCAGGGTGTGGGGCTCTTCCCTGTTGCCCTGGACACTCTTCTCTGCCCAGTTCCTCCCTGTGGCCCTGAAGCTGGGGAGAGAGGGCCAGGATCCCAGCTACACCCTGGGCCCTCCACCTTCTGCCTTTGTTATTGAAGGACCTCTCACCAGGAAACCACCTGAGCCTCAGCCACCCCACCCTCAGAGTAAAGATATGAGAGGTACTGGGGAGGCAGAGTCCAGCTGACGTGGCCAGGCACGGGCCCCCCGACCTCCCTGGCCATTTTTCTAGTGTCACGTCCTCTATCTAGTGTACCCCTCCCTCCCAAGCAGGTCCTACAGGGACCAGGAATGGGGGGAGAATGGCATCCTGTGAGACAGGATGGGGGCTTTGGGGACTGGTCTTGGAGACTCCTCGAGAGAAAGAGAGAGGGGTCCCGCACTGAGAGTCTCCTGGGACGGGTCACCTGGGCGGCTCACCTGAGGCCCCTGCTCACCTGCTGTCCTCTGGGAACCAGCGGCTGAGCAGAGCAGAGCTGCTCAGAGCTGAGGCCCCGGCAGTGGGTGGGAGAGTGCAGAAGAGGGGGTGGAGTGATGAGGGCCTGACCTTCAGCATCTTGACTTCCCAGAAAATAGCTGTCCCAAAGGGGCCCCTCTAGGGGGTCTGGCTGGAGAAGGCAGAGCACCCAAACACACAAACACACACACACACACACACTGGCGCGTTCGTCCCTACTCAGCACGCACACTGGGGTGCACACAGCACAGGCAAGTCCTTGTTCAGAAAGCCCCTGCCCTGGTGGGGATGGGGCATTTTCCAGGGCTGGTCAGCTCTGCAGTCTCCCAGGCCACCCACCCGGCCCCTGTGCTCCCCAGGGCATCAGAGCCCAGTGATCCCCGCTGGCAGCTGGAAAACCCTGGAGGGGCCCTTTGCTCCAGCTGTGTGCTGGGAAGTTGCCTCTTCCTTCCCTTTCTGGAGCTCCACCAACGCCCTCCCCTTTCTGCCTGGTTCTCAGCCCCCACTCAGCCGTCCCCAGCCCTCCTATCACTCTCGACGGTGACTGCCGTTCCCTGAGGAGAGCAGGTGAGGCAGGCCCTCAGCCCAGGTGGCCCTTTCCCAGAGACCCTTCTCGCAGGGCCCCTCCCCAGAGGAGTCCCCACCCTGCCCCCTCACAGCCCCCCCAGAACTTGCTGGGGAGGGAGGGACCATCCACCCTGTAGAGGATGAGCATCCAGGAAGGTGGCAGGAGTGGAGGCCGGGTACATCCCTGTCCCCGTTTGATGCCAAGCCATTCTGGCCTTTGGCCTCCATCTGCACCCACAACTTCATGCGGAGGGTTGCGGGTGGGGGGGGCAGTTTGAACAGGCAGCACAGGGCTGGGTAGCCATTGATGGAGAGGGAAATATGTAGGGACGGGGGTTGGGTCCCCGGGCTCAGCTGGGAAGCAGCAGCCTCAATAGTAGTTCAACAGGCGGCCAGGACTCAGTTCTGTCCGGCAGCCTGAGGGCTCTGGAGGGGAAGAGGCGGAGGGGAGAGCCAGGGTGAGGGCCGTGATCACACAAGCGGGCTGGGAGCAGAAAGGAGAGAGGTGAGGGCTCCAGGGCACTGCTTGGTCCAGACCCTGAGGCCGTGGCAGGAGGATGGGGAGACACAGCAGATCTAGGGTGAAGGGGGCGGCTCCAGTGGGCTGAGTGGTGGTCACAGCCTCAGCAGACTCGGGGATCCCTCACATGACACCCTTCAAGGCAGGTCCCAGATGCTGCACTGTGACCGGGGGCCTCGCCAGCTCCCGTGGAATCTGTGCAAACCTCCTGCCAACTCTCGCCCCTGACGCCCCCTTCCTCCCTCCCAGGCGGGTGTCCGCAGGCTTGGGGATGGCGGATGGCGGGGACGTGGCCCCTGGGGCTCCCCAGCCCACCTACATCAAGGTGCACTTCCACCAGGAGTCGGCTCTGGCCAAGCTGCTGCTAAGCAGGAGCTCCCTGCTGCAGCCCCACGTGCCCTCGGCCCACACCGCCACCCGGGCCCTGGGCCACCGCCGGCTGCTGGTGGCCTCCTGGGTGAGTAGCGCTGCCTGCCTCGCGGGGCGAGGACGGGCGCCCGGGCTCCCTGGACCGGGAAGGGTAGGCCCCCTCCGCTTGCTGCACACTCTCCCAGCCAGCCTCTCTCTGAATGGGATGCTGAGCCAGTCTCATGTTCTTCCTAGAGATCAAGTTCTGGCTTTCCCTCCCCTTACTGGCCTCTCAGTGAAAGCCGTAGGTAGGGTGCGCTGTGGGCTGAAGGGTGCAAAGGAGCCCCCGACCTTTTAAAGTCCCAGCTGGTGGAACCCGGAGTTCATCCTCTCCCGACCCAGCGTGGGCTACCTCTCCCCTCCCCTCGCCTTCTC
>NC_041218.1:6365907-6370710 GCF_002837175.3 Physeter macrocephalus | reverse complement strand
CTCGCCTTCTCTCCCCTCCCCTCGCCTTCTCTCCCCTCCCCTCGCCTTCTCTCCCCTCCCCTCGCCTTCTCTCGCCTCCTGTCCTCTCCCTCCTCGTCCCCCCTCTCTTTCTCTCTTCTCCCTCTCTTTCCCCTTCATGGGGTTCTAACCTTTCATTCATGGAGTGGCAGGTCCTGAAAACTCCCCTGAGACTCAGGCGCAGAGAGTCCCTCCTGGGCCCGGGAACCTGGGATGCGGGTTCTTAGGTTTTTCATCTTCCAGGTGGTGCAGGTCGTGCTGGGGATGTTGAGTGGGGTCCTGGGAGGATTCCTCTTCCTCTTCCACTCTACCACGCTGCTTGGATCGGGAGCTCCCATCTGGACGGGGGCTGTGGTGAGTGGCGCAGGAGGAACGTGGGCAGAGAGACCCCCTATCACCACCACCATCGACCCCATCAGAACGTAGACTGCAGCTGAAAAGACTCCCAGCTCTCTAGGCCGACACCAGGCTTCTACAGACGGGAAACTAGCTGAGCTAAGGGCTGGGAAGGCCACGGTCACCGGTCAGCTCTCCCGGGTCCCTGCCCCGGGCTTCTCCCACCTCTCCTCCCACCTTCGGCAGCAGATCAGCTGAGGATCTAGGACAGGGCTCATCTCCAGTCACTTGCACTGAGACGGAGGGGGGGCGGAACGTGCTGGAGGGTGTGTACAAGGGAGATGCACCTCCCGGTGGTTTCCCATTGCCCTCTGCAGGCCCTGCACACAGGGAAAGTCCCAGGGGGGGCTCACCGGACCACAGCAGTTATGTCAGCAGATGGACGTGTGCCACCTGCAGCAGGAGATGGGTGGGCGGATCACAGCAGGAGAGAGGCGCAGAACGTAGACTGTTTGCAGCTGAAAAGACTCCCAGCTCTCTAGGCCGACACCAGGCTTCTACAGACGGGAAACTAGCTGAGCTAAGGGCTGGGAAGGCCACGGTCACCGGTCAGCTCTCCCGGGTCCCTGCCCCGGGCTTCTCCCACCTCTCCTCCCACCTTCGGCAGCAGATCAGCTGAGGATCTAGGACAGGGCTCATCTCCAGTCACTTGCACTGAGACGGAGGGGGGGCGGAACGTGCTGGAGGGTGTGTACAAGGGAGATGCACCTCCCGGTGGTTTCCCATTGCCCTCTGCAGGCCCTGCACACAGGGAAAGTCCCAGGGGGGGCTCACCGGACCACAGCAGTTATGTCAGCAGATGGACGTGTGCCACCTGCAGCAGGAGATGGGTGGGCGGATCACAGCAGGAGAGAGGCGCCCTCTGTCCTGCCCACCCTCACAGGACAAGAGCAAAACACACATACCGATTAAGAGAGGAGCCCAGAGTAATCATGCTCACCCACCCCGTGGCCCAAAACACTGAGATTAGCTCCGGAACTGCCCAAGAGGATTCAGATGCACCTTTCCCTTGGCATCAACCAGACTTCCTGTCCTGGAATGATTGCCCGCCCTCGCCCCGAGGCAGCGGACGCTGATCCTGTACTGAGACCTCCTCCAACACCCTGGACCTGGCCCCCAACCGCCCTGGAGCTTCCGTACAGCACCTGGTGTTGCTTAAAAAGAGAGGTTTTGGAGAAGGGAAGGGCGGCTTACACCCGGCTTGACCGTGAGCACTTTCGATGTCCCTAAAATAGAGGGTCCTGCAGCCTCGGGCGTTTGATTCAGTCTTCAATACCCTCACCGTTGTCTTACAGACAACAGAGCTCAGGACCTCGGCTCCACGTAGGGTGCTGTGGGCAAAGGCCAGCAGGATGGTTGGCTTTGCCTGTGGGAGCTGAGGACGGAAAAAGAAGCAGAGGGTGGGGCCTGGCTGCCCTGAGCCACCCCTGCTGCTTCAATCTCTCCCCAGGCTGTGCTGGCTGGAGCTGTCGCCTTCATTTATGAGAAACGAGGTGGCACCTACTGGGTGAGTTCGGGGAGGGATTGACACCAGGCCCAGGAGCTGGAGGCCACCCCAAGCCTGCCGCCCATCCCGCGCCCCCTCCACTAGGCTTCCCGCTCTTTGTCCCGGGCTGGGCTCCAGAGAAACTGGGTCTCCAAGGTCTGTCTCTGCCCTCTGTCCTCACCAGGCCCTGCTGAGGACCCTGCTCACCCAGGCAGCTCTCTCCACGGCCACAGCCGCCATCATCATCGGGGCTAGAAGTCTCCACGAGTACCGCCCTTTTTTCTTTAATAGAATCTGTGATCTCTCCCCTTCCTGGGGGCCCACCGGGGCCCCCAGCTCTCCGAGTGCAGACACGAGAAGGCTAAAGCTGTGCACCTCCTATGTGAACATGCTGAAGGTAGCCGGGCCGGGGAAGGCACAGCGGCAGGCGGTGGGCAGGGAGGGTCAGACAGTGCAGGAGAGTGAGGCCGTCCACCAAAAAGGGCGTGACCCGTTCCGCCCCGAACATGTCTCGCGTCACCACAGCGTGGCAGTGAACAAAACAGAAGCGGTTCCTATGGCTGTGGGAGTTACGGATCTGTGGGAAATACAAACACTGAACTCATAATACATGAGCCAACACCGCAAATATGTGAAGAGCTGCGAAGGTGTTAAATGCATATTCAAATCTTGGGCTTGTCAGGGAACCAGACCACAGCCCAAGCCCATCGCTGCTCCGATGAGGACGCTGAGACCCGGTGACAGGGGTTCCTGGCCGCTCTCTGCATGCCACACCCACTGACCCCCACCCCGGGCTCCTTCTTCAGCCTCCCCGCACCCCGGAAGCTACCGACCTGGGGACGGGATGAATGGGGTGGAGAGTGACCCTGTGCCACGCTCAGCGTAAAGACAAACCACGAATGGCAACAGTCACTCTGGTGCCTACAGCTTTGGTCCTCTGTCCCCAGGCCCTGTTCATAAGCATCAATGCCATGCTGTTGGGGGTCTGGGCTCTACTGCTTCTGGCATCTCTGGTCCCCCTGTGTCTGTGCTGCTGGAGAAAATACCGATCTAAGGAGGTGAGTCCCTAAAGCTCGTGTCTGTGTGTTTGGGACAGCAGTGCTGTCCAGGGGAGACAGGAATGGAGAGCGCATGGTTTGAGGAGAAAAGCGTCATTACAGTGAGTGTCAAGGGGCATCATTCCTGTCTTTCCACCCCAGTAGAGGCCCAGCCCAGAGACCCCCTGTCCCTGACCAAGTAACACCCAGTCCAAAGACCCTAGGGAAGGACTTCCCTGGCGGTCCAGCGGTTAAGACTTCACCTTCCAATGCAGGGGGTGCTGCTGGTTCAATCCCTGGTCGGGGAGCTAAGATCCCACGTGCCTCGCAGCCAAAACACCAAAACATAAAACAGAAGCAATATTGTAACAAATTCAATAAAGACTTTTAAAAAATTGGTCCACATCAAAAATAAAAAATCTGAAATAGAGACCCTAGGAAGCTAGGGAAGTCCATGTACATGGTGGGACCTTGGGGCTCTTTGCATCAGGTACCATGAGGCTGATGTTGGATCTGACTGGCTCCAGAACTAAGCTGCCCTGGTACAGAGCATTTACACTTTCTCTCCCCCATGGGCTGTCCCACCCCCTCCTTTTCCCTTAGAAAAGAGACCCTCCCTTGGAAGAAACTGCTGGGAGTGAGTGAAATTAGCCCTGCTTCTCCAGAGGACTCATGTCTGGAGCTCTGCCTGGACTGGGTGTCCCAGCATCTGCCTCGTGGAAGAAGAACCAGGCCGGGAAGAGAGGCTCTCCTCTGGCCCCAGTTATCCTTGCCCCATGGCCACAGCCACTGCCCTGCACCACTAACCATCAGAGCTGCTCCGGTCCATTTCCTGCTCACCTTCACCATCCTGCTTGCTTCGTGTCCCCCTCTCGAGCAATGATGATAATAAACTCTCGTGCTGTTGCTTCCAGCTTCTTCCTTAGGGTATTTCTCTTGGCTGGAGGGAGGCAGAGGAGAATAAGCCAACAGCAAACCTACAAAGCTCGTTCCACTCCCAACAGCCAGTCTGGGTCTAGAGTTGCCGGCCTTGAAAACAGACTCTCTTTGAGGCTGGTCCTGGGACTGTAGGCCCAAATGCCTGGGAATGAAGGATGAAAGGAAGAGAGACTCTGATCCCTGCTCCCTGGTATGAATTTTGCCATACCAGGATTGCTAACCAAGGTGGAGGGGAGCGTATCATCAGCTAAACCCAAAAAATGAGGAAGGGGAGCAATTACTGTGTTTCAGCCAGAGACAGAGAAACCTGATGGAGATGGTGCTTGATTTGAGCTCTCCCCTTCCCAGAGAAACACAGCCAGCCTGAGATGATTCTGCAGTGAGGCATCCTGAGGAATAAATACCCAAACTACCCATTTCTACCTCTTGCTAGTTTTCCCTATTCGCCAAACCTAACAGGAAGTCATGGGACATTGGGCAATGATATGATCCATATAAGACACCCCTCTGGGGCACAGAGCAGGCTAGAGAAATATGGAAAGAATATCTGGAGAGGCAAACAAATCGTATCCGAAACAATTACTTTTGTTTGTGTGTGAAAAAATATGGTTGAAGACTTCCCAAATTTGCTGAAAGACACAAACGGACAGACTCAAGAAGCTCAACGAACCCTTCACAGAACCAACTCAGAGAAGTACAGCCTAGATACATCATAATCAAACTGCTAAAAACTAAAGAAAAAGTCTTGAAAATAGCCAAACAAAAATGACCCACTGGGGCTTCCCTGGTGGCGCAGTGGTTGCGCGTCCGCCTGCCGATGCAGGGGAACCGGGTTCGCGCCCCGGTCCGGGAGGATCCCATGTGCCGCGGAGCGGCTGGGCCCGTGAGCCATGGCCGCTGAGCATGCGCGTCCGGAGCCTGTGCTCC
>NC_041218.1:6336463-6365371 GCF_002837175.3 Physeter macrocephalus | reverse complement strand
ATGCGCGTCCGGAGCCTGTGCTCCGCAACGGGAAGGGCCACAACAGTGAGAGGCCCGCATACCACAAAAAAAAAAAAAAAAAAAAATGACCCATTACCTATAAAGAAGGGTAATCCAATAACTGTGGTTTCTCATCAGAAACTGTGACGGCCAGAGAGAGTGGCACCATGTTTTTTTAAATCATTAAATATAAGCACAGTATTGTACAGCAACATTTTAGTGTGACTAAAAACAGAGCTGGCACAAGGGAGTTTGGGGGATGATGGTCTGTTCTTTATCCTGATCATGGTACTGGTTACAGGAATCTATACATGTATTAAAACTCACAGACCTGTACACAGAAAAACGAAGGTCAGTTTTACTATCATAATAACTCATAATGATACAGAGATAAATTTGGGATTATTTGTCCATACCTATCTCAACACCTCCAAGTCATTTCCAGATGTGTACATTCATTTTCCCCCTCAAAATAAGAGCCTCTTTGATGCAAGCCTGTGATTGTAGCTGTATTATATATATATATATATATATATTTTTTTTTTTTTTTTTTTTTTTTTTTTTGGCTGCATTGGGTCTTTGTTGTTGTGCATGGGCTTTCTCTAGTTGCGGGGAACCGGGGCTTCTCTTTGTCATGGTGCACAGGCTTCTCATTGCGGTGGCTTCTCTTGTTGCGGAGCATAGGCTCTAGGAGCGTGGGCTTCAGTAGTTGTGGCACGGGCTCAGTAGTTGTGGCGCACGGGCTTAGTTGCTCCACGGCATATCGGATCTTCCCAGGCCAGGGCTCGAACCCATGTCCCCTGCATTGGCAGGCAGATTCTTTACCACTGCACCACCAGGGAAGCCCTGTATTTTCAAATAAACAAACTGCTTTTGAAAAAAATTTTTTAAACAAAAGGCAGGGCTGGCAAGATACTTGATTTCCTACAGAAGAGAAAACTGAAGATCCAGGACTCTCTGAAGCTGTTCGGAAGGAGGGAGGGCGGAAGCTGAGGAAGAGCTCTGTTGGGGGTACTTGGGAAGGGGTCGGTCCCAGAGACTCAGACCTGCCAGATGCAATAAACAAAGGAGGCTGCCACATTCTGACAGTGAAAGACCACTTCTGAGCAAAAGGGCAAACTGAGTTGACATTCATTTATCTGAATAAAGAATGGAAAGAATTTACATCTAGTCCATCCGTAAAAGGACTGAATTTGGAAACACTGTAGAAGAGAAATTCATACCGTCTTTAGCTTGAGAAAGAAAGTAATCCACCACGGTCTTTATCTCAGATTTACCCTGCAAATATTTCTTATGACAATATGTTTTTTAAACTTAGTGATCAACAGGTTCCAAAACAGAATTAAAACAAGATCGAATTTAAATTCAAATGCCTGCTTCCCTATCTGAATTCCGCCCCCCCCAACAAGCCAGTTTGATGTAATTAACTCCGCCACCTAGTGGCTACAAAAAGTGTTCTTCAGGAGAAACTAGGAAATTAATTTTTGGACACAATTCTTTGAAAACTGTCAATGTATTACTGAACAAATATCTACTAATGCCTCCCACGTGGCAGGCACTGTGGCTCCTGGGAAGGGAACTGTGAACAGTGCTACAATCCTCTGCCTTGCCTAACCCAGGTGACCTTGAGGAGTAAGGGCCAAGAAGTCACGACATCTCCCCTGTCCCCCAACAGGCGTACCTCCTGCCACTTGCTCTGCTTGAGGCAGTTGGTTAGAATCGTGCCATTACATCCCCCCAAATCCAGAATTAGAGGGCAGATGGGAGGTTTCCTACTGCTCCACCACCTCCAGTTTTCTCCCTGTCCCACCTCATCTGCTCCAGGGACCCACAGTTCAGGAACCAGATATCCCAGTTCTGAGCTGGAGTCAGCCCCTGTCACAGCATCCACCCTGCCTGAGCAGCCACACAGGTGTTAGCTCGGTTCTGCTCCAACCCTGGCCCCCTGGGACCCAGGCCTGCCCATCCACTGGGAAGACCTTCCACTCTCACAAGAATGGTGGGGACACGGTCCACAGAAAATCTCTTTTTGGAAACTTGGGCTCCATGGTAGAAGGACCCCGGAAGTGGTCCCTCCCTCCCCTACCCAGCTAAGCCTGGGGTCCCAGAGGAATCTGCCTGCCCCACAGCGGAAGCAGTGTGACCCAGGGACCAAAGAAGATGCCCTGAGAGCACAGCTCCAAGCCCCCAGCACAATCTGGTCACCTTCAGCACAAAAGACAAGAAGGATTTCTTAAACAAGACACCAAAAGCACCAGCCATAAAAGAAAAGACCGATACGTTCAACTGCATTAAAATTAGAGACTTCTGACCCTCAAAAAATAAAGAAAATGAAAAGACAAGCCATATGACATGATAAAATACTTAGCAGCACATGTAATTAACATAGGACAAGTATCCAGCGTGTATCAAGTTGAACCATATGAAACTGCCATTTTTTGTAGGTCAGAATGATCAAATACCAGCAATTTCACGCGATTCAAAGTAACATAAAGAATTCCTACAAATCATTAAGGCAGACAATCCGGCAGAAAAATTGACTGAAGGTTTGCACAGACACTCCACATAAGAGGAAATCCAAATAGCCAGTCAGTATAGGAAATGTGCTCAACCTCATCAATATTTGGATAAAGGTAAATTAAAGCCACAATAACAGACCATGAGCTAATCCGTCATATCTGGCAAAAATTTAAAAGTCTGACAATATTAAATGTTGTTGAGGATGTGGGGCAAAGGGAACGCTCAGACACTGCGGGCAGGAAGATAAACTCGGACAGGTCCCTCCCCGACCCAGTGCAGCCCAACTTGCATGTGTAGTCGTGCGGACCTCACCTCCTCAGAGAGACTTGCCTCCATCTATTTCTACACCCTTTCTCAAATAGGTGACCTTTCCTCCACCAACAAACCCCCATCACTTGTATATACACTGTTGCTGTATATACAAGCGATATATACATGTGTGTATGTAGCTCCCTTATCTCCCCAACTAGACTGTGAACGCTGGAGTCAGGACTGGCTCAGGTCCGTTTGCAACACCCCAGAGTTCTTACCTGAGGATTCCACTTCTGGGTATTTACCCAAAGAGAATGAAAACACTGATTCGAAAAGATATCTGCCCCCCTATGTTCATTGAAGCACTATTTACAATAGCCAAGATATGGAAACAACCTAAGTGTCCATCACAGATGAATGGATAAAGAAGATGTGAGCGATATAGAGAGAGATAATGGAAAACTACTAAACCCTAAGAAAAAGTGAAATCTTACCATTTGTGACAACATAGATGACCCTCGAGAACACTGTGCTAAGTGAAATAAGTCAGATGGAGAAAGCCATACTTTATGATTTCACTTACGTGTGGAATCTAAAAAACAACCGAACAGACAAAACTCCTAGGTACAGAGAACAGATGGGTTGTTGCCAGAGGGGAAGGGGGTTGAGGGTGGATGAAATGGTGAAGGGGATCAAGAGGTACAACTTCCAGTTATTAAAAAAAAAAAAGTCTTGCCATGTACAGAATGAGAACTCTAGTCAATAATATTGTATCGCAAATTTGAAAGTCACTAAGAAAGTAAATCTTAAGAGTTTTCATCACAAGAAAAAAATTTTTTTTTATACCCAGCTCAATCCAAGTCCTAGGGCAATACCGGTTCCCTTTGCCTGTTTGGAATAGAATGAGACTTTCCCATCACTCCATTCCCTGGGAATGAAAACTGCAGGATGGCAGGTGGCACAGAATTCCTCTGGGACTCCAAATTCTTTAGATTAGTCTTGCCCATGATTCTGGGCATGAAGTTTTCTGCCTGAAGGCACATGGGCTGAATGTGGATGCTCAGAATAGAAGATACAGAAACCAATTAGGTTCTGCCCTAGAGGCTTCATTTACGAGCCTTCTTCCTAACAGAGCATGTGGCCGAACCTGAAGACAAAAATAAGAGAGAGATATTTAAAGTCTACTCTTGAGTTTGCAAAAGATATACTCACTCCTGACCACTATGCGTGACAGAAACTAGTCCCAGCGTTCCGATGGTTTCCGAAGAGAACCGTGGCTCACCGTGGAAAGGCCTCCGTGGCATAAGCTGAGAACAGCCAGGAGAGAGTGGGTATCAGGTGTCTCTCGTGGCCCCAGTGACTTTGCTGTGCCAGGCCCAGGAGTGGGTCTGGACTTCCTTGGTTGCCAGTATGGCTTTTCTGGTTGAAAAAGATGAAACCAGAAGAAAGGAGGTGATGTTCTTACGGATGTGAACACTTTCCTTCCTCCGTGCTCAGAGTCACAGACCTAGACCTGGTCAGTGGACAAGAAACCAGGATTCGTAAGAGTGCTGATGTTCTTCTTGCCCCTCCAGGTGTTCTCTCCACCCTGCTCGTCTGGCAGGCTGGCCTCCATGGACCGCATTTGTAGGCTCCCTTGTGCCACAGCGCGGGTTGGGTTCAGCCTATGGGTGGCCCTGGCAGGTGAAGGTGATCAAAGGATTTGGTCCCCTGGCTTCCTCTGTGCCAGACCCCAGTTTGGCATGGCAGCGTCCTACCAAGGGCCACAGCTCTTGTCAGGTGGCTCTGTCCTACAAGTCTCAGCCTGTTCTAGGAACATGTCAGATTAAAGGAGCCAGAGAAGCTCATCAAGAGATTACCTGAGACCAGATTAAAGGAGTGCAGGCCCCCTGCACACACCCTAACCCTATCAACAACCCCATCCTTGAACCATTGTTATAAAACTCCTCGCCAAATCCTCCTGGGTTGGGACACACAGTTTTGAGGGGCAGGAACCCTCTGTGCTCCCCTTTGCCTGGCAGAGCAATAAAGCTATTGTTTTCTACTTCACCCAAAACTCTTGTCTCCAAGATTCGATTCAGCCCTGGTGCACAGAGGCCAAGCTCTCGGCACGAACAGCAGGAGGAATGGAGAGCGGGCAATACATGAAGGAGCTGCTTGGGCCCAGAACTGGCTGCTGTGCTGGAGGGGCTGGGAGGCCAAGAAGTCCAGGTTTGGCAGGCCTGTCAGATGCCCGGCTGGAACGTTCGGGTAGAAGGAAGGGGCGTTCCCATGATAAGGGAGCTATAGGTCTGAAGCTCCAAAGAGTATGAACTAAAGATAGGCCCTTAATAATCATTTTAAAGACATTGGTGGAATGGCATAGGCCGTGAGTACAGATAAACTCCACGTAGAGAAGTAGACCAGTGAGCAATAATTATTTGCTGAACATTTCTTCAGCACTGGCTGCATGCCAGGCACTAAACCAAGTTTTTTTGTTTGTTTGTTTGTTTGTTTGTTTGTTTGCGGTACGCGGGCCTCTCACTGCTGCGGCCTCTCCCGTCGCGGAGCACAGGCTCCGGACGCGCAGGCTCAGCGGCCACGGCTCACGGGCCCGGCAGCTCCGCGGCACGTGGGATCCTCCCGGACCGGGGCACGAATGTCTCGCCATGACCGCTGAGCCACCAGGGAAGCCCTAAACCAAGTATTTTATGGTGATTGAATGCCTTTACCTCATTTATTATAATCCTCACAGCAACCCTGTGAGGCACTGCCTAGTGTTACCCTCATTTTACAAACAGGAAACTAAGGCTCAGAGAAGTTAAGTAACTTGCCGAAGGCCACACTGCTAGGAAACGTCATCACGGATAGTTGACTCCAGAGAGTCTGACTCCTGATCCTGGGCTTTTTGTTAATCATTTCACTGAATGAGCTCTTTGGTTGCACAATCTATACTAGAGTTTTATGTTTTTTTCTTCATGTTGTTTACCTCCAAGGACTGGTAGTTCTGAAAGATAACACTAGAATTAACTGCCCTATGCTTGCAGAGTCTGAGTTTTCCAATTTGCATGTGTTCCTGAAAGAGCCTGGGACTTTGCCCCCTTACCCACTGATGGGAAAGAAAACCGAGGGAAGTAATGCTTCGACTAATGCAGAATTATCTCCTAACTCCACTCCAGATGGTTTGCATTTGAAATCAAGTAACCAGCCGTTCAGAAAATTCAGTCTGGGGATGTGACTTGCGCAGTGAGAGGTGAAAACGCAAAAACAGGTCTGTTTTCCCCGTTTCAAACGGGGCAAACATTTTATTGGCTTCTCATTGTCTCCGAGATATAAAGTCCACATTCCCTGCACCTCCGGCCCTTGCCTACCTCTCTGGCATTTTTACTGGCTGTACCAACTGCTCCCTCAGCAATCCAGACAACATCGCCGTGCAAAGCAGCTGCCTACTCCTAAGCACCACCAAGGGAGCCTCTGCCTTTCCCCCTAGCATCTTACTCTGAAAATTTTCAAACACACCGAAAAGTTGGGGGGAACATTTACATGTATCCATTACTCAGACGCTACGATTAATATTTTGCTATGTTTGCTGTGTCACATACCTGTGCACCTCTCCAGCCCTTTTTGCATTTTGTTTTTTATGCATTTTCAGGTAAGTTGCAGACATCTGTACCCGTCCCCTTAAATACTTCAGCACACATATCATTAACTAGAGTTCCATATTTGTTTTCAGTTCTTTTTTCACCCCTTTGAGGCAGCATAGCCCAGACCTTGCTTCTTTGAGCAAGTGTCAGAGCCCCACGGCTGAGAAGCTTTTTCTACCCTGGGTGCTCAAAAATCTCCAAAGTCTTGGAGCCTACGAAAAACACTGGCTCATCGGCTCCTACAATTCGAGAGAAGCCTTGGATTGTGTCCAAAGCGAAGGCAGCCTGCTAACGGGCCCGACCGCGCACGCAGGGCAGAGGCCACTCTGCCCATGCATGAAGTCAGCGCCATCCCCGGGGGTGGCGGGGGCGACCAGCTCACTCCTGCTCCCGTGAGGAGCCTTGTCATGTGTGGAACCACCAGGCCATCCTTCTGGTGCCCCATGCAGCCCCCGCTGGAGAGGGTCCCTTCCTCACCCAGACGGGACCCAGAGCTGTCAGAGGAAGCCTCCAGTGCATGGAATCTGGGTGTATCCTGGACAGATTCCGATAGCTTAAAATCAGAGATTAAGCACCTGTTTAGGTGCAAAAACCTTTACCCAAAAAAGCAAATTTTTCCAGCTTATGCCCTACCTTCCAGGTTAAGTTATAATGCCATTGAGGTGGTAAAAGATATCCTCTAGATATAATATTTGTTTGAAGATTTTTTTTTTAAGTAGGTGTGAGCAAAGGTATCTGCTTACTAGCAGTAGGTCTTTTTTTCCCACACACCCATCCTGGCATAGACACAAAAGTTCCTTTCCTGAAAGAGACATGGAAGGGCTACCTACACAGATGAAGGGGCCTCAGCAGACGCCTCTTGTAAGGAAGGTGCTCACCTGCCCCTTACAGGACTGAATACCACCTTGTCGCAGGGAACAGGGATGGCTGCAGGTTTGGGGGCCAGAGAGACCCAGGTGCCAATCCAGGTCCTGCCACTGACCAGCAGTGCAGCCTCGGGATGATGCCTGTTTGCAGGGCCACCTCTAGGGTCCCTCGAGGCCATGCACAGCGTCCCTGGCACAGTGGCACCTGGGCCTGCATGAGTGATGGGCGTGGTGGGGGGTATTCACTCCTCAGTGAAACCCAGAACCTCCCACGCTGATGTGGAAGGGACCCTCTTCCCTGAAGAGACGAGCTGGCCCGTGGCCTCACTTTACCCCCTGAGCGTCACCTCCTCTGGGTCCCCTGCCTGCACCTCCCTTTAACAAGCACGCCCAGCCTAACCCTCGAAATCTGTAAAACAAGACTCTACCAAGTCCCAGCGGAAACAAATCAAAGGGACGACATGGATGAACCTGGCCCGGGGAGCTGGGTTGTGGCTCCCTCAGAGCCAGGGCTGGCGAAGCCTGTCTCACTCTGTACCCTCAGGGCCCAACTCCAACCCCACCCTGAGAGCTTGATACTCTCTCTGTTAATCTGAGCTGGAATATTACTCAGCCATGAAAAGGAACAAACTAGTGTCATTTGCAGAGACGTGGATGGACCTAGATATTGTCATACAGAGTGAAGTAAGTCAGAAAGAGAAAAACAAATACTGTATAATATTGCTTGTATGAGGAATCTAGAAAAATGGTAGAGATGAACTTACTTGCAAAGCAGAAAAAAAGTCACAGATGTAGAGACCAAACTTATGGTTACCAAGGGGAGAAGGGGAGGAGGGTTGAATTGGGAGATTGGGATTAACACATATACACTATTATGCATGAAATAGATAACTAACGAGAACCTACTGTATAACACAGTAGGTTCTCTACATTGAGTAGAGGGAACTCTACTCAGTGCTCTGGGGTGACCTAAATGGAAAGGAAATCTAAAAAAGAGTGGATATATGTATATGTATTACTGATTCAATTTGTTGTACAGCAAGAAACTAACACAACATTGTAGAGCGACTATACTCCAATAAAAAAAAATTAATGATAAAAAAATAAAAAACCTGAGCTACATTCCTGGGCCTCATTCATCCCTCCACTGATGTGGATAATGTATGATAATAGATGTTTTCTTTTTCTTACTGTTTATAAAATCCTACAGCTTTCAGCAGGAAGGCGGAGAAGGAGAGGAGAAGAAATGCCCGGGCCGCAACTTCAGTGGCCAAGGAGCCTGTCAAGGGCTCCTGCAGGCTGCAGACTGGAATGTGGGTTTTCAAATAGCCCTGGGGCTTCCTGTGGCCACTGCCTTTCTTCTAGAGCAAACGTCCACCGGCTCAGAGCAGCTTCTTCGATCTTGCTCCCTCAGTCCCCAACCTGCCTCCAGACCCAGGGGCTGTAACGTTGAAAGTGGGCATTTGCTTTGAGGGAAATAAGCCTTTGTCCAGCACTCCAGCAAACGGGGAGTTGTATAAGAAGAGTGGGGTTAAAGAGCATCCTTAAGAGTAAGAAATAGGAGTCGGCAAGGGTTACGCCCAGAACCAGGCATCTGAGACTTTTGCCCCAGTTGATGTTACATATTTGCTGCTGTCACCCGTCTTCCTGGGGCTTCTTTTCCTGATCCCTGACCTGGATCCCTCTCTGCCATTCCACCTCACCCCTTTATCTTATCAACCCTGTTCGTCTACCTTCAGTGGGCTAGCCTGATTGCCCTCCACCCTGTCCCCGGGACCTGCCCTTCCTTGGCCTTCTAAAGGCAGGTCTAAATCTTGTCCTTAAAAAGCCAGCAGCAGGTACATAAATTGCAGAGCCCAGTATAAAATGAAAATGTGGGACCCCTTTTTCAAAAGTTAAGAACTTCAAGACAGCAATAGTAGAGCATTCAACTGAGGGCAGGGCCCTTCTTAGTGTGGAGCCGGGGAGACCCCACAGGTTGCATGCCCTCGAAGCCCAAGCTGACTCACACCATCCTCAGCTGTCCTTGCCCCAAGGGGCCCACCCCAGACCCCGTCCATGTGGCCATATTAATAGGAACCTGGTTGAGGGACTACATCAAAGGAAAATGTTTCTGCTTGGCAAAAGAAATAATCAACATAATGAAAAGGCAACTTACAGAATGGGAGAAAATATCTGCAAATCATACATCTGAGAAGGGGTCAATATCCAAAATATATAAAGAACTCATACAGGCTTCCCTGGTGGCGCAGTGGTTAAGAATCCACCTGCCAATGCAGGGGACATGGGTTCGAGCCCTGGTCCGGGAAGATCCCACATGCTGCGGAGCAGCTGAGCCCGTGAGCCACAACTACTGAGCCCGCGGGCCACAACTACTGAAGCCTGCGCGCTTAGAGCCCGTGCTCCTCAACAGGAGAAGCCACTGCAATGAGAAGCCCGTGCACCGCAACAAAGAGCAGCCCCCGCTCGCCGCAACTAGAGAAAGCCCGCGCACAGCAACGAAGACCCAACGCAGCCAAAAATAAATCAATAAAATAAATAAACTTTTAAAAAAAGAACTCATACAACTCAATAACAACGAGAACAACAAAACTAACACTTGGACTGAAAAATGGGCAGAGAAACTGAATGGGCATTTTTTCCAAAGAAGACATACAGATGACCAACAGGTTATCACCTCACACCTCTTAGAATGGCCGTCATCAAAAAGACAAGTGGTAAGAAGTGGTAGGGAGGGTGTGGAGAGAAGGGAACCCTCCTACACTGTGGGTGGCAATGTGAGTTGGTGCAGCCACTATGGAGAACAGTATGGCGTTTCCTCAAAAAATTAAAAATAGAACTACCATATGACCCAGCAATCCCACTTCTGAGTATATTTTCAAAGGAAATTAAAACAGGGTGTGCACTCCCAGGTTCACTGCAGCACTATTCACAATAGCCAAGGTATGGCAACAACCTAGGGGTCCACTAACAGATGAATGGATACAGAAGCTGTGGTGTATGTTTCTACACTGGAATATTATTCAGCCATGAGAAAGAAGGAAATTCTGCCATTCGTGACATCATGGGTGGACCTTGAGGGCATTATGCTGAGTGAAATAAATCTGACAGAGAAAGACAAATACTATGCGATCCCACTTTAATGTAGAATCTTTTAAAAAAAGCCAGACTTGTAGAAATATGGCATAGAATGGTGGCTATCAGGGGCTGGGGCATGAGGGAAATGAGGAGATGTTGGTCAAAGAATACAAAGCCTCCAGTTAGAAAATGAATAAGTTCTGGGCATCTAAGGCACAGCATGGTGATTATTGATACCGTGTTGTATACGTGAAGGTTGGTAAGAGAGTAGATCTTAAATGTTCTCACCAGGAAAGAGAAATGGTAATTATGTGACATGATGCGGGCATTAGCTGACACTACAGCTGGTCAGTTGTCATACTGCAATATGTAAGTGTATCAAATCAACACATTCTATGCCTTAAACTTACCCACTGTTGTAGGTCAATTATATCTCAATAAAGCTAGAAACGTAATCTAGTCGAAACTTCACCGTGGAGCATGTCTTTTCCTTAGAATGCCACACAGCAATCCCTCAAGACTTTTCTAACCTCTGGGTTCGAACATCTCTTCTGTGCCCCTTGTCCACATGATCTGTTCATTCATGCACTCTGAAAACAAAACTTGAGCCCCTACCGTATGCCAGGCCCTGTGTTGGTCTCTGTATATCTGAAGAAATTAAGACACAGTCCCTGACCTCAAGGAAGCAGATAAGAAGAGACAGACCTGTGAACAGAGAGTTACGAGCAGTGAAGGAAGGCCATGGGGGAATGGAAAAGGGGTTGAAAGAGGGGCCTTGGCATTGAAGCTTGAAGGAAGGAGCTCGGTGAGCGAACAAGGAGAGAGAGAGAGAGCTTTCAGACAAGGGAACGACGTGGACCAAGGCCAGGAGGCCCCGTGGGCCTGGCCTGGTTGGGAATGGCTGGAGCACGGGGCCAGGTGATGGCAAATTAGAGGGAAAGGGATATTCCAAGAACAAAAGGAAGATCAGGGCTGGGCTGGAAAGGGTGTTTAATGCCAACTCCGTAGTATGAGTGTTATCCAATAGGCAACAGTACCCCACCAAAGCGGGGAAGGCCCGTGGTCAGATTGATTCTTGCAAAAGCATGAAGGACAGATGGGAGAGACTCCAGTGGAGAGTCAGGGAGTTTGGATGCTATTGTATAATAGCATCCAATAGCAATAATAATAATTTCCAGGTACAAATCATGAGGGTTTAAATAGAGACCAATGGTTCTCAACAGGAGGGCAATTTTGCCCCTCAGGAAAGACTTGTCAATGTCAGAAGACATTTTTAGTTGTCACAACAGGAGAGGGGTGGGTGCTCCCGACATCTAGTGAGTAAAGGCCAGGGAGGCTACTAAACACCCTACAATGCCCAGGACAGCCACATAACAAAGAGTGACCAGGCTCGAAATATCAACAGTGCCAGGGCCCCTGATGAAAACGGTAGAATTTTCTCCTTGTGAACCAGTCTTCCCTAATCAGGGATGCAACCCAGGATGGTGGCTTCATTAGCCTAGAGGGCTAATCAGGTGACTTTGGTGGTGCAGCACCTGCGGAACTATTTCTTTCTCCTGGTTCTACGGAAACACTCACGCTCTCTAGATTATCGCCAATTATCTCTGATGTGTTGCGACTTTTCCAGAAACAAAATATCAAGAGTTAGCAATGGGGAAGCTGTGAGCTGTGACCTCTGGCCCACTGACCACGGACACTGGAGCCATCCTCACCTGTCACGCCGCCCCTCCCCAAGCCTGGATAATCTGTCCCCTACAACACGGTCATCCACAAGGCCATCATTTCTGCCCCTTTAAGGGAGGCAGGCAGCCCAGAATTTCAAGGACACGATCTTTGCCCCAGTGTTATCTGTAACTTTCACCAATCATTAACAGCGAGAGGGGAGGAACCACACCTCAGAAATCAAGGTCATGTACAGGAGGGACCAGCAGCCAGACAGAGACTGTGGTGAGCTGGGAAAACAGAGAAGGAAGCAAGGCAGCAGAGCCCAAATTCCAAAATTCCACCCCTCACTGCCCTTGGCCTACGTGAACAGCCATAGCTTCACCCAGCTTTTCTGCTAGGTCCATTCTTTTCTCTTTCCTTGGGGTGGTTCTTAAAGACGTTTCTCTCCACGGTCTCCATGGCATTCCCTCAAGTCCCCCTCTTCGTCCCACTTTTCCACAGACGTGCACAAGGGGCTCATGGCCTAACCAGCTCCTCCCAGACACCCCACCTCCGCCCTCCTTGGCACAGTAGCAGATTCTGCCCTGGACTCACACCCCAGCCGGGGTCCTGGGAATACACCACCCATCTCAGCTCTGCAGCTCTGCTCCTACCTGGCCCTCCTCCTCAGTCCCTCGCACATCCCAAGACAACACTTGCCTCGGCTTTGTGGAGCCCTCAGGGTGGAGCAGCCCGGATGTGCTCACCTGCCCTGAGCCACACATCTGCTAGGGCAGGGGGTAGGGGGGGATGTGAAGAGGGTGTGCTGGGTTGAATAATGTCCCGCAAATTCTTGTCCGTCCTGGAACCTCAGAATGCGCCCTTATTTAGAAATAAGGTCATTGCAGGGCTTCCCTGGTGGCGCGGTGGTTGGGAGTCCGCGTGCCGATGCAGGGGACGCGGGTTCGTGCCCCGATCCGGGAGGATCCCGCATGCCGCGGAGCGGCTGGGCCCGTGAGCCATGGCCGCTGAGCCTGCGCGTCCGGAGCCTGTGCTCGTCCGTCCTGGAACCTCAGAATGCGCCCTTATTTAGAAATAAGGTCATTGCAGGGCTTCCCTGGTGGCGCGGTGGTTGGGAGTCCGCGTGCCGATGCAGGGGACGCGGGTTCGTGCCCCGATCCGGGAGGATCCCGCATGCCGCGGAGCGGCTGGGCCCGTGAGCCATGGCCGCTGAGCCCGCGCGTCCGGAGCCCGTGCTCCGCAACGGGAGAGGCCACAACAGTGAGAGGCCCGCGTAACGCGAAAAAATAAAATAAAATAAAATAAAAAATAAAAAAATAAACAGAGCCCCAGGCCTTGAGAAGCTGGCAGTCCTGAGGGCCAGCTCCTTCTGAATCCTGCAGGACTCCCAGTCGGGCACAAATCCTGTGGCACTTATTCTGTGCTACCCCGTAATATTTTTATCTATGAACATTTTTTGTACTCCTTCAAATAAAAAAGTGAAATGCGCACTTGTACACCCTCCCTCCCTGCCTGCACAAGAGTAAGTGGTGGCCTCACCATCCTTCATCCTCCAGGAGCGAGCCCTGCAGTGGTACCTGCTCCCGAGGCTGTTTCTACCCTGCGATGCAACTACCTTGTGCCCACGTCCTGGGGTTGGCGCTCCAGAATGACTGTATCATCGCATCCCCTCCCTCAAGCACATTTCCCTACATCTCTGCCAACACTTGGCGTCATCCAGCTTTCTCATTTCTGCCAGAAATGGGTATAAAATTTTAACTCATTGCTGAAGAATTTGCACTGTTCTAACAACCACTACGTTTGGGCACCTTTTCACATGGCCTTGAGCCCTTTAGGTTTCCCCTTCTGTAAGTTACCTTGAGATTCTTCCCTCACGTTTCCGTTGGGATGACATCCTCTTTCTGGCTGATTTTTTAGGAGTTTTGTGTGTGTTTCTAGACATTAGTCCCTCTCGATATTTTTTTTAAAACAGCTTTCTTGAGATATCATTCTCTTACTACACAATTCACCCATAAAGTAAATAATTTGATGGATTTTAGCATACTCACAGATATATACAACCCTCACCACAGTCAATTTTAGAACATTTTCATCAGTTCAAAAAGAAACCCCACATCCATTTGGTATCACCACCTACACAACCTCCCCTCCTCAGCCTGAAGCAACGACTAATCTACTTTCTGTCCCTACAGATTTGCCTATTCTGGATTCTTAATCTAAATGGAATCATATAATAGGTGGTCTTTCTTAACTGGCCTCTTTCATTTCACATGTTTTTAAGATTCATTCATACTGTAGCCTGTATCAGTACTTCATTTCTTTTTAATGCCAAATAGCATTCCATTGTGTGGATATATCACATTTTGTTTATCCATTCATCAGCTGATGGACATCGGGCTGTTTCCACCTTTTGGCCGTTGTGAATAACGCCGCTACGAACATCCATATACAAGTTTCTGTGTGGGCATATGTTTTCATTTCTCATTCACCTAGCAGTGGAATTTCTGGACATATGGTAACTCTATGTTTAATCATTTGAGAAACTGCCAGCCTGTTTTCCAAAGTGGCTGCACCATTTGCATTCCCGTGAACTCTGTATAGGGTTCTGATTTCTCCAAATTGCAAACAAGTATCAGGTTGATTAATCGTTTTCCCCTTCCTTCATCTAGCTGCCGGTAAATACTGAAATGACTTGCAGTGCAAGAAGCAGGAAGATAATGATGAGAAAGACAGAAGCCATGTAATAATAAAGGAATAAGCCATCAAGAATTGGTGAGCAAGGGAAAAATGACCTCTTGGTTCTCCCAAGCCACACAATGTTCCTGACTATTCTTTCCCTTTGACCAAGAGCATCCTCCCTGCCCATTTTTGCCCTTGCCGTCTAACTAAGCCACTCTAGTACTATTTCCCCTCCTGGCACCGGTACCTGCCCCACCCCACCCGCACTTCCCTTTCCCTTTTTCCTTCTCTGGGCCGCAGCCTCAGCCATCCTGATAGACTTTCTTCCCAGCCAACTCCTCCCTCCTTCCTGAATCCTGTCAGGGTCTCAGAGATGGCTAATGTGACTTCTTCTGGAGTCTCAGCTCAGTGGCTTCTCTCTCCCAAACTATTCTGTCTCTGATTCTCCATTTACACATGGGTTAAGTGCTCTGTTTTTGGTTTTGGTGTCAGTCTCTACCAGCTTCTGCCTTTGTCCGTATATCTGCTTCAGGTGAGACTACTGGCTAGGAAATTTCTCCTTGTCCTTATCTCTGGCCTCTGAAACTCATCGCCTACTTTAATGGACCTTGGCACAGCACAGATCATAACAGAGAAAACACAGACAACTCTTGTGAAAGTTGTCCCTGCAGCAGGAGGATGATAGGGAAGCAGATCTAGGGCACAGGTGTTGTTGGGGAAAACAGAAGTGAACCCAGCTGCTAAAGTGGTGAAGGACTGGGCAGTTTCCAAACTTGGGTACTTGGGGTAACAGGCGCCTTTTGGGCTGCAGCAGCCAGAGCCCCATGCACTTCCTTGTACCACTCCCTTTGCCCATTGTGGAGCCTCCGGAGCTGTAGGTCACCCCCTTGGTCAGCACATGCCTCACCCTGTCCCTCCCTCCAGGGCGGGACCAATAGAGCCATAAAGTTCAAGGAGTCAGAGACAAAGTCTGGCAGCAGAGGTGAGCCCAGAGCAGAGCACACAGGTATGTACTGATGGGATATTCAGGGAGAGTCAAGCAGGGGTTGGCTGGGAAGGAGGGAAGCAAGGGAAGATGGACATGGAGTTAGGGGTCAAGAGAAACAAAGACACAAGACGGAGGGGCAAGAGCCCAGCAGGTGTCACTCCAGGGCACAAGCTGCCCGGGGGCAAGATGGGAAATGTGCAGTGAGGAGGTGGCTGCTGTTCTTTGGGTGCTGGAGATGAGCAGCGGGGAGGAGAGGAGAGGGTGTGTTTCACATCTCCCAGCATGGAGGTCTCACTGGCCACTAAGTTCACCCTTCTCCCATGGCTTCATTGCCATTGTCCACCTCACCCACTGCCCATTTGGACATTGGACAAGAGGATGGTACTGGGAAAAGGAAAGGTTAAAGGAATAGCCAAATTCAGGTTAAAGGACCACAGGTCTCTTCCTCATCTCCCTCCTTAGCAGAGCAGAAAGCAATTTGGGGATAAGAAGTGTTGATGAAAATTCAGTTAACTACCAAGTTAAGAAGAAAAAAGGAGAATTTCATTCAAGTCAAACTGAGGATTAGAACTCAGGGAGCAGATTCTCAGAAAGCTGTGAGAGCTGTTCTGCCAGTTATAAGTTGAAGGCACAGTCATATACATTTTCAAGACAAAAGGATCATACATCAAAATGACATATTGATATTTTACATAAAGTTCACCAAGGATGCATAGTCCAGGTAAGCATATATAGAGCAGGCAGCAAGTCACCATGACCCCCTGCAGAGCTGGGAAAGAACACTATTCTTTTAAGCAGTTACATTGCTAGCATCAGAAGAAAGGGAAATAATTGATCTTTACGGTCCAGCAGGCACTCCCATCTTTGAGGAGCTCTGGTTAATGTGTAATGCAGATGCACACTGCATATTAAGGAGGGAAGGAGGGAGGCCCAAACAAACACAGAGAGAAAATTCTATGTTTAATTTTTTCTTGTCCTACCTTAAAATGTAAATTTTATTTCATTATTTCCCCCCTTTGATCATTAATCTTTCAATAGAAAGCATTAGGTGATCAAATATTTGGTCCCCCAATGCCAGGATGGTTGCTTATCTGTTCTGGATCCACCATGTCCCCCAATGCCCTGTCTTAACAGCCCAGTTCTTTCTTTCCTTTAAGGGGATTAGGCTAGTAGAATGCTTGGCATGGACTGATAGTCAACTCTGGGTTGTCCAATAAGAATTATGCCAATTTTACTCTGTATGTGAATTGTGCATGCCCACTATTTTATATAGAGCTATAGATATGATCAGTAGTTTCAAGTCACTTAGACATCAGTATTTTAGGTGGAGTTTTGAATATACATCGAGAGGCACAAGAGATTATTACTCTATAAATGATATAGAACACAATCAATATGGCCAACAACAATAACAAAGTCAGAAGCACAGATTTAAGCTATGAATCCCCAGAACTGAACCATTTATTCAAGATTTCATTTAGACTAGAAAAGGAATTCCCCAGTGCAGAAATCTTACTTCTTCTTTTTTAAAAAAAAAAAATTTATTTATTTATTTATGGCTGTGTTGGGTCTTCGTTTCTGTGCGAGGGCTTTCTCTAGCTGTGGCAAGCGGGGGCCACTCTTCATTGCGGTGTGCAGGCCTCTCACTATCGCAGCCTCTCTTGTTGCGGAGCACAGGCTCCAGATTCGCAGGCTCAGTAGTTGTGGCTCACAGGCCCAGTTGCTCCGCGGCATGTGGGATCTTCGGCTCGAACCCGTGCCCCCTGCATTGGCAGGCAGATTCTCAACCACCGCGCCACCAGGGAAGCCCCAGAAATCTTATTTCTTATGTGAATCATTAGATGGTTATATTAGAGGACTCATCTGGTATGAAAGCACAACGTTGTCTGGATTATAGCATAAGTTTTCCCCTGCAAAGCAGTTTTAAAAATCAAGTGCCATTTGATTTTTCAGCATCACTTTCTCATCATAGAAACTTCAGAACTGAGTAAACTAATTGAATGTAGTAAACCAATATGGAGGTATATGCCAATGGGGAGACTTTTTATAGATTATAGAAACATCTGAAAAGTCAGTGACAAAAATAATGTGGGGTTATCTCGGCCTTGTGTTGACTTAGGAATTGGATTACAAATCCAACAGCAGCTAAATCGCCCCTAGTAACTATATTTTGTGACCGTGTTACTAAAGAGTTTTCTTCCTACCCTAAACTTTGGGGCAAAAACATAGCTAGAAATAAAACAATAACTTTTAATTTTGATAGACAGGCTTTTGGTAAACAGTACAATTGAACTGGTGGGATGGGTCTTACAGGCCTGGTTTCGACTCTTGGATCAGTTGTTTGCTACTGTTGGCATCTTCTCATCCTAGCTTGGTGATGCCTGCCTTAGTTGAAGCCAGGTGACAGAAAACAGGGATCAAAGTCCGTTCAAATGGAGGCGTCTTTTTACGATGAGAGGTGTGAGTCCATGAATTAGTGTCTTCAGTTTGGCTGTGCATGGATTAGCTAATAATATTGATACTTGATAAGGTTCTTCCCATCATGGCTGCAAAGAATCTTTTATCTGATGTCCTTTCCAATAAATAAAATCTCTAGGTGGTAATCCATGATCCTTTTCATCTCCTGGGAGCTTGCCGTAAAAGTAGTTACCAATTTTTTTAATTGTCTCAATAAGTCCCTGTCAATAATATAATATATTTCCTCTGCACCACTATGGATGAAATTTTCCAAAATACTGTTTTCCCCATAAAAACCTTTTTTCAGACGCCCAACGGGTTAAAGAATGTACATGTTGGAGTAATAGCCATTGGACTTCAATAGACACTATAGGTTTCATTTTGTTTTATCAGGTCTAAACCATATGTATGTGGAGGGGTCAAAATTCCCCCTTTTTGTGGCCATATCTGTTTCTCTCCTTTAGCGGTGATTTCTTGAGCCTGTACAAAGAAATCTTTTATTGAGTTAGCAGGGTTAACAGACAGCAGTGGACATTCTGGAGGCTGGACAGGACAAATATTTAAAGCTTCCCATTTGGCTGCAGCATCAGCAAGCTGATTTCCTTTAGCTTCTGCAGTGTCCGATTTGGAATGCCGTGTTGTTTTAATAATTGCTAACTGTTTTGGCAGTTGTATAATGATTAATAACTCTTCAACCTGTTTTCTATTTTTTTATAAGTTGTCCTGAAGAGGTTTAAAACCTCACTGTTTTCATAGCATTCCAAAGTTGTATGCCACTCCAAAAGCATAGCAACTGTCAGTATAAATATTTGTTACCTGGGCTTAGCTAGTTGACAAGCTAGAGATAAGGCAATTAATTTGGCTTGTTGTGCTGACTTTGTTTCTGGTAAAAAAAAGTTTTCAATTATGTCCATTGTGGACGTTATTGCATACCTGGCTCGGTAATGTCCCGTTCATCCCATAAGTAGGACCCATCTATAAATTAAATTAGGTCAGCTTTATCAATAGCAGCTTCTTATAAGTCATTCCTGGGAGCAAGAAGATAATCTGTTAACAAGATACGGTCATGGTTGTTTTCTTCCTGTGCTTCTGGAAGCAAAGTTGCAAGGTTAATGCTATTACATCAAACCAAGGTAGCGTTAGGAGAAGAAAGCAACAACTTCATAAGAAGTTAGCTGGCTTACAGAATTGTGCTGAGTGTGGTGAGCGTTTAAAAGAGACTCAGCTGAGTGTATGACATAACTAGTTAAAGGAGACCCTATTACTATTTCTTCCGTAGCCTTACGAGAGCGCTGTTTCCGAAATAACCCTCATACCAGGTGAAAGTCCTTTTGCTACCGAGTTTAACTTAGTTTTGGAGCGTAAAGAAGTCATCTACAGGCATTTTTGTAAAAGCATCAGGTTAAGAGAATAACTGTCTATAAATGACAAAAGACTTAAAAAGCATGGTTAGAGACCTGATTACAATGCAGTTGTCAAGGACACTTGGCTATTTCTGTGACATACAACATTTTAGGATAATAACTAGAATTATGACTTATACCAGGACATTTCAAATTTTAGGAACTTCATTTAATTTCTAGAACTTTTATATTAATAATATTTACCAATAAAATATAGCATAAGAAGATTTATTGTTACTCATTTGACAATGTTTCCCTTGTAATTTAATACACCATATAAGCCTAATTATTTTAATATCTCTCTCTGAGATGTTCAGGGGCCCTCTGAAGCATCCTGAAGTTAGCTAGAAGTCAAAAGAACTTCATTTAGAATTTGATTTGAGAAAAGTTTGTCAAAGATATCAAAAGGTTTTAAGTGTTTGGTCAAGTAGGATCGCAAGTAACTGTGAAACAATACTTATTCACATAACCAAAATGACAATAAAAGATTTCAAAGGCAAGGGCAGAAAGTTACTGGTAAAGAAACATTACAATCTGCTATCAAAAGCAGACCAATATTTCAAAAAAAAAAACCTTGTTTCCTCACAACAGAGAAAAAAACAAGTTCTAGTTTTACATCATTTCACCCTTAATATTAAAATTCATTTAATTAAATGAAATCTAATCTTAGCCTTGACCATGCATAAAACTCTTTTCTCAAGATTCCCTTTTTACGATTCCCTTTTTAAAATTAATTTCCAGAAATAAATTCCATTTCATAGTACAATCTTTCAATAAAGCACAAAATATATTTATTATTAGTTTCAAGCATATTTAGTCTCTGTAATAAGCGGTCAAGAGTAGGTAAACATAGACTTCTTTCGCAATGAATGTTTCAGTATTTATCTTATTAAAAATAATCTAGACATGCAATGAATTTCCATCATTTAATTTAATTTAGCAGAACTTTGAAGTTTCAGGTTGCCAAAAATCTGGAGAATTTGTCTTAGGTAGACATACCATAAAACATATTATTCTTAGAGAGTTCACCCAAAAGCTCTTATCCCATTCACCTCTCTTTTTTTAACTTATGAAATTATCATCATACCCTTAATTATCTCGCTACAAATTTTGTAACCTAGATAATATGAGCTTACTGATTTCCAGTAAACCTAGGTACAATAAAAGCATCGTACGTAATGTTGATGATTCTAAGGACATGTCTGTATTAACTAAACCATCAATTTAAACTTGTTTTTACTCATTAAAAATTAATCCTAGATCACGTGATCCTTCAAAAAAAATTGGGCTAGTTTAAGTTACATTTAGAAATATATGAATTGTAAGCACTTACTTTTGAGTCAAATAGAGCTCTTTTACAAATTAATTTTGATAACACCTTCTGGAGGTAGGGCCATATCATATTTATAACATACACACAGACATACATATATCCAGACAGGCACAGACAGAGATATCATAATTTTCCTGCTTGAAAAACATCTTTCCCTTTTTCTTCTTCCTTTCAGTTTTAAGTTCTACTAATTGAGCTGAGGCTGTAGTCTCAGGTGATCTGAGCTGTGTTTACCTTTCAAGGACACAGTAAGAGTTATAACCTCAAGCATTCTTCTAGGAATACTTTTATTCTCTTGGGGTCAGAATTTCGAAAAGGTGTTTTATCAAGGTGGCTTTCTCTAGAATGTCAACAAAGCTCCATCCTGGCCATTTAAGAGTTAAGATAAGTGCCTGCAAACATTGGCTTTGTTCCGTTTGTACACGAAGTCAGCCAGAGTTCCGGTGAGTGGCTGCCGGTCTGGGAGCCGTTCGGCCTTTGAGGCACGGTTTCTCATCATTCCGTAGCCTAATTCAGATATGGTCTGAAGCAGTTTCTGCGGGCAGCGTGTTGGACGGAATGTGGGCCGCGTCTGAGTCCACCTCCCCAAGGAGTTACCCCCGCGTCAGTTTGACTCTCTTAGTTGTCTTGGCTCCTCTCTCTGACAATCTAGACCTGCCGTGGGTGCTTGGGGCACTAGATGATCAGCCTTTGTTACGCCTCCCCTGCAAGCAGAATTTATTTAATGCCTGCAGTGGGACCCTCTGTGAGATCACTACACGTCACAAGGGCTGATCCCCGGACATGTCCTCTAGGTTCTCAGGGGCCTGAGAACACCTTGTGGCCAGAAGGAGCAGGTGTTCCTTTTTCTTTGGAGCCGAGCAGGCTTAGTCTTCATTTCACTAGCAAACAGTTTGTTCAGACCATACGTACATAATCTTTCCAATTTAAGCCAAATGTTAAAAAAGGACAACCGACCAGTTCACTCCGAAGTTCCCCGTAGGTCCCTGGCTAGCAAATGTACTCGTACTCCCTTAGGATCCGAGTCTCAAGAAAAACAGCTCCAGGAAAATTCAAGACGTCATTGAAAGCAATGACGTCCAGATATCGGGAGAACTCACCAAAGCACCTGAAGAATACCAAGAAGCGGGTGGGGCTCAAAGCACCTGTGCTGGTACCAAGCTCCAGTTCAGTGTAGACTCCAGTTGTCCTCTGGTGGGTGTCTCTGATGTCCTGCCAACTACACCAAGAAAATTCATTTAACTATCAAGTTAAGAAGAAAAAAAAGGGAATTTTATTTGAGCCAAACTGAGGATTATAACCTGGGAAGCAGATTCTCAAAAAGCTCTGAGAACTGTTCCACCCGTTAGAAGTTGAAGGCACTGTCATATACATTTTCAAGACAAAAGGATCTTTCATCAAAATGACATACTGGTATTTTACATAAAGTTCACCAAGGATGCATAGCCCAGCTAAGCACATACAGAGCAGGCAGCCAGTCACCATGACCCCCTGCAGAGCCGGGAAAGAACACTATTCTTCTAACTTCTTCTTCTAAGAAGTTACATTGCTATCTTCAGAAGAGAGAAAAAAAAAATTATTCTTTACCGTCCTGCAGGCATTCCCATCTCTGAGGGGCTCTGGTTAATGTGTAATGCAGATGTACATTACACATGAGGGAGGGAGGCCCAAACAAACACAGAGACAGAATTTTATGTTTAATTTTTTCTTGTCCTGCCTTAAAATATAAATTTTATTTCATCAGACATTATTTAAAAATGGCAGTCTTGGACTCTAAAAGACAGGGAGGGACTTAAATGCGTATTACTGAGTCAAAGAGGCTAGTCTGAAAAGACTGCATCCTGTATGATCCTGACGGCATGACATTCTGCAAAAGGCAAAACTATGGAGCCAGTGAAAAGATCAGTGGTTGCCAGGATTTGCAGGGGAAGGAAGAGGAGAAGGATGACTAGTTGAAGTAGAGAGGATTTTGAGCAGTGAAACTGCTCCGTATGGTACCATAATGATGGATGCTTGTCATTACACATTTGTCAAAACCCATAGAATGTACAACACCAAGAGTGAACCCTAATGTAAGCTATGGACTTTGGGTGATAATGATGTGTCATTGTAGGTTCACAGTGATACATTGGAACAAACGTATCACTCAGGTGGGGGAAGTTGATAGTGGCAAAGCTACGCGGAGGGTGGTGGGGGTGGGGGTGGGGGGGTGGGGGGTGGGGTGGGGAGCTATATGGGATCTCTGTACATTTCTCTCAGTTTTGCTGTGAACCTAGAACGTCTCTCAATAAAGTATAGTTTAAAAAAAAAAAAGACGCTCGAGCAAAATTTAATAGTAGAACAGGAGCTCACCACATACCCTTCTGCTGGCTCTGATTCACCTAGCAGCCCCTACAGCACCCGCACCCCTTCAGGCTGGAGAGAAGATCACGTGAGTCCTTGGTCCTTCCCACCAGTGCAGGGTGGGCGGGGCGGGTAGGGAACAAGGTGAGGAACCAGAGGGGAGGGGATCCTCCCCTCAAAATGGAAGGGGAAAGAGCATCTCCCTGAATTGCCCCTGGGATGACGGCTCCCTGAGTGCCCTCCTCATGGCCTTGGCCTTGGATGGCCGCAACCGGAGGGCCCCACCGGAGGGGCTAAAGAAGCCTGGGCAGGGCCAGCAGCCCGTCCTCCACCTCACCTGGGTAGGCGCAGGTCTGTAGCCTAACCAGTCAAACCTCTCTACGGGGCTCAGAAGGTTAAATATTCTGGCATCAGAGAGTATATCCTCATGGTTAACTTTAAAAAGAAGAGTGGCTCGCATTTCCTGAGCACTTCCCAGGAGGCAGGCTTTGTTCTGAACACTGTATCCTTATTGTCCAACTGATTTTTCCATTTATTTCCATTTCACCGTTGGGTGAATGGAGGCCCAGAGAGTTTAAGCAAGGAGCCCAAGGTCACACAGCTGTTCCCAATGGTGAGATGTACCAGCACTCGAAATCTGGCAGCCTGGCTCCAGAGCCAAATCTTTGAACTTCTACACTAAATTTCACATTTTATCTACATAAAAAATATCATGTTGTATCAAAAATGCGGTTTTGCCGTCAATACCCATGGCACAATAAGCATTTTGTGGCATTTGAGGGACACTGTGGATCTCTGAGTGACCTAAAGCTGGAGAGATAAGAGCTGCCCTGCAGACATAACGCACAGAGAAGGGGAAAAGGAGTTTGCACAAGTAAGAAAGTCCACGGGACTAGAAGAGGTTTACGGACCAGGGAGGAGAGAGCAGAATTAAGATCGATGGACAGCAGAGACCAGGGCAGCTGGGGGCTGCGTGGCTCCCCTGCTGCCACCGAGGGCTGCCTCGAGCTGGGCGGGGACGCGCCAGGAAGTGAGGGGAAAACACGAGGCCGAGGGACATCGCAGTCCAAGACCCGACCTGGTGGAAACCCATTTCCTCCCATAAAACTAAGTTCGTCTATTCCACTGCATTCCAGACCATGCGGCGGAAGACCCCGGCCCTCGGCTGGGCGGGTGCTGCCATCCTGGTGCTACAGACGTTGGCCGCGGCAGAGGGCCCCCCACGGACCCCCGGCAACAAGGGCAGGGTGTTTGCGGACCTGAGCGCCCAAGAGCTGAAGGCCGCGCACAGCTTCCTTTGGTCCCAGAAGGAGCTGAGGCTGCAGCCATCCGGCACATTGACCATGGCCAAGAACTCCGTGTTCCTCATTGAGATGTCGCTGCCCAAGAAGCAACACGTGCTGAAATTTCTGGATAAAGGCCACCGGGCTCCCGTTCGGGAAGCACGCGCTGTCATCTTCTTCGGAGCCCAGGAGCACCCCAACATCACTGAGTTTGTTGTGGGACCACTGCCCAGGCCCCATTACATGCGACACCTGCCCCCCAAGCCCCGGCACCAGGCCTCCTGGGCCTCCAGGCCCGTCTCCAAGGCAGAGTATACCCTCCTGAGCCACACCCTGGAGGAGGCCAGCAAGCCCCTGCACCAGTTTTTCCGTCGCACCACGGGCTTCACGTTCGGAAACTGCCAGGAGCGGTGCCTGACGTTCACAGATGTGGCGCCCCGTGGCTTGGCCTCCGGCCAGCGCCGCTCTTGGTTCATCTTGCAGCGCCATATGAAAGGCTACTTCTTGCACCCCACTGGGCTGGAGCTCCTGGTGGATCATGCAAGCACGAACCACCAAGACTGGACGGTGGAGCAGGTCTGGTACAACGGGAAGTTCTACCGCAGCCCCGCAGAGCTGGCTCAGAAGTATGACGACGGAGAGGTGGATGCGGTAGTCCTGGAAGACCCGCTCGCCAAGGGCAAGGATGGAGAGAGCCTACCAGAGGCAGCCCTCTTCTCCTTCTACCAGCCACGTGGCGACTTCGCCATCACCATGAACGGCCCCCGCCTGGTGCAGCCCGAGGGCCCCCGCTACAGACTGGAGGGCAACGCCGTGCTCTACGGGGGCTGGAGCTTCGCCTTCCGGCTGCGCTCGTCCTCGGGGCTGCAGGTCCTGGACGTGCACTTCGGAGGTGAGCGTATAGCCTACGAGGTGAGCGTGCAGGAGGCCGTGGCGCTGTACGGAGGACACACACCCGCGGGCATGCAGACCAAGTACATGGACGTCGGCTGGGGCTTGGGCAGCTTCACTCATGAGCTGGCCCCCGGCGTCGACTGCCCGGAGACGGCCACCTTCCTGGACGCCCTCCACTACTACGACACCGACGGTCCTGTCCTCTACCCCCGAGCCCTCTGTCTCTTTGAGATGCCTACGGGCGTGCCCATCCGGCGGCACTTTAACGCCAACTTCAGCGACGGCTTCAACTTCTACGCGGGCCTCAAGGGCCAGGCGCTGGTGCTGAGGACCACTTCGACGGTCTACAATTACGACTATATCTGGGACTTCATCTTCTACCCCAATGGGGTGATGGAGGCCAAGATGCACGCCACCGGCTATGTCCACGCCACCTTCTACACCCCCGAGGGGCTGCGCCGTGGGACCCGCCTGCACACACACCTGATTGGCAACGTGCACACCCACCTAGTGCATTACCGCGTTGACCTGGACGTGGCAGGTAGGACTCGGGCTCGGAACCACCCTCCGGGCCAAATGTTCGCCTCCGAGCAATAACTTACACTCATGCGAGATGGTGCCTAGACTCCCCCTGGAAGCGCAATACAAGGACAGTTTACCCAGCCTGCATGCGTGGAACCTGCAGTGCTAGAAATCTGTGTGCCCCTGCAAACTGGTGAACGTGAATAGGGCCAGCTGTTCCCCTGGGGTTGCATTGACCCCCTAGGGGGACGGACCGGATAGAAAGGTGTGCACGGGGAGGGGGAGGTGATAATGCCGAGGAGTATAAGAAATGTCGCTGCCTGGTGCTCTGAGTGGATGCGGTGACATCGGGAATACTCCTCGTGTCTCTTGAGTTGGTGTCACCTTAAAAGATGACATGGGCGTAATGACAGGATTTGGCCCGGCATCAAATCACATGCTAGAGGAGCCCCCCATGACCAGTTGGGCAGCTTCTTCTCACTCCGCCCCTCTCGCCCCTGGGCCCAGAGGGCACTGACATAGTCTCTTGCCCTGGGGAGAGGCCAGCTGCCCTTTGCTGGGGCCAAGGCCTCAGCAAACAGACACAGAGCTCTGCTCTCAAGAGGAACCGTCCAGAATCACAGTGGAATCCCTGCAGCTGCCGTGCCCGACTCTGAGCTGTCTTCTAGCTCCTGGGTCCCTTCCCTCCTCCGCGCCTGGCTCAGTGCCAGACGCCCCTGACATCCTCTTCACGCCCTTGGTTTGTTGTTGGGTGTGGTCGGGAAGGAGGGCCCAGGGCGGATGAGGACGCTTCGGGGCAGGGCGCCTGATTCTCCTCCTTCCCTGCACACACTCAGGCACCAAGAATAGCTTCCAGAGCCTGCAGATGAAGCTAGAAAACATCACCAACCCCTGGAGCCCGAGACACCGCCTGGTCCAGCCGACTCTCCAGGAGGTGAGGTACTCCCGGGAGCGCCAGGCGGCCTTCCGCTTCCGACAGACTCTGCCCAAGTACCTGCTCTTTACCAGCCCCGAGGAGAACCCCTGGGGCCACAAACGCAGCTACCGACTGCAGATCCACTCCATGGCCGACCAAGTGCTGCCCCCGGGCTGGCAGGAGGAGAGGGCCGTCACCTGGGCCAGGTGAGGGCGGCCCGGGAGGGCTGGAGGCGCCTCTCAGTGTCCCTGTGTCCGCGTGTGCCTGTCCGTGAGATTCTGAGTCTATGCCGTGGTGTATCTGGGCGCGCGTGTGTGTGCGCGCGCACACGTGTACTTTCTTGGTCCTGTGGCTCTGGGCTTGGGGAGGGGAAGTACGGAGCCCCTGGGGAGCCCTGGAGCCTCTGTCGACGGTGCGTCCGGCTGGCCCCCAGGGGATGAGCCCGCGTCTGGGGGAAGGCAGTAACCTTCCCCCATCATTGACCCTGAAGATGTTCCCGGGGAGGGGCTGGAGGCTACCTTCTTCTGTGCCCGGACAGGTATCCCCTGGCAGTGACAAAGTACCGGGAGTCTGAGCTATGTAGCAGCAGTATCTACAACCAGAACGACCCCTGGGACCCACCTGTGGTCTTTGAGGAGTTTCTTCACAACAATGAGAACATAGAAGATGAGGTACCCGCTCTGCCCTCTTCCAGCCCCACCCCGAGACCAGATCCCCGCTCAGTCCCAAGATCTGTGCCCGGTCCCAGGATGGTGAGGGCCGGCTCGCTGCTTGGAGAGCGAGCTCGGTGGTCACTGGATCTGCCCCTTCCTCGAACATGGGGCCTAGGGGGGTTGCCCACCCCTTCCCCCCTGAGCAACCTCAGCACCGCCCACCCCCTCTCCCGCAGGACCTGGTGGCCTGGGTCACAGTGGGTTTCCTGCACATTCCCCACTCCGAGGACGTCCCCAACACGGCCACGCCCGGGAACTCCGTGGGCTTCCTGCTCCGGCCCTTCAACTTCTTCCCAGAGGACCCGTCCCTGGCGTCCAGAGACCTCGTGGTCGTGTGGCCTCTGGAAAACGGCTCCACCTATGTCCAGCGCTGGATCCCTGAGGAGGACGGGGGCTGCTTGATGCCTCCCCCTTTTAGCTACAATGGAACCTACAGGCCTGTGTGAAGGCCCCCTCCCCCCACTAGCTCCCACCTGAAGCCCGACTGCCCCCCCTACCCCAGGCACCGAGAGTAAACCCCTCAGGGCTCAGCTCCTATGCTGCTTCCTGCAGAAGGCATAGCAGATGAGGCCATACACCAGGCCGGGCGTGTGGGACACACACAGATGAGAGACACTAGGCCTTGGCCTCCACCCCAGAGAAGACCTCCATCACTAAGGCAGGGACCCTCACTGAAATACTAGGTTGACCTATCAGATCAGTTTCGAGAATCTGAGGCTGACGGCTCCCTCTCGGGGGTCTGTGGGGGACCCTTCTGGGTGGCTGATAGGCATATGCAAAGTAGTGCAACCACAGGAGGATGCTACAGAAAAATCGAGCACAATTGCCAACACCTTTACCCTTTGACACACTGACCCAATTTCTCGGAGTTATCCTGGAGATCTACCTACAAACGCAGGAAAAATAGATGTACACAGTAATTCACTGCAGTACTGTTTGTCCTGGCAAAGTCTGGAAACGCCCCAAATATCCTTCTACAGGAGAGAGCCTATAGATCTGAATAAACTACGGAGTGTCCACCCAGTGCAATTTTAGGTGATTGTAAAAGAAACGAATGAACAGGGACATTCTCTATACTGATGCGGAAAGATCTTCAGGATACACTAAGTAAGAAAATAGGTATAGAACAATATATAGATAGCGTGCTAATCTTCGTGTAAGAGAGGAATATATGTATTCATAAAATCCCTAGGGGCTTCCCTGGTGGCGCAGTGGTTGAGAGTCCGCCTGCCGACGCAGGGGACACGGGTTGGTGCCCCGGTCCGGGAGGATCCCACGTGCCGCGGAGCGGCTGGGCCCGTGAGCCATGGCCGCTGGGCCTGCGCGTCCGGAGACTGTGCTCCGCAACGGAAGAGGCCCCAACAGTGAGAGGC